>NW_015506067.1:626278-628698 GCF_001515645.1 Sinocyclocheilus grahami
GTTAAACCATGGTAACCACAAATTAACCATGGTTTTGCTACATTAGCCATAGTTTACCCATGCTATTTGTAGTAAAACTGTGGTTATACAAATGGTACTCAATGCGGAAAAAAACAACAACAACATGGTTACTACACTACTACTATAATAAAACCAGGGTTAATTTTCGTAAGGATTTGCCTTGTGTTAATTATTTAAAAAAAGTTATTTTCATTTATTTTCTTGTAAATGTAAAAAGTAATGCATAACTTTACTAGTTACTTGGAAAAAGTAATCTGATTACGTAACTTGTTACTTTAATGCATTACCCCCAACACTGCACAGTAGAATCGAATGAAATTAGACAGTTGAAACATGGACAAGGTTGTGTGCTTCAAAAGCCAAAACAACAGAAGATAGAAGAAAATATGACAAAAGAAAAGATGGTTCAGTGTGCTTTCTGCGTTGAATTATTGTCTGTTAAAAACGTTGAACCAAAACCAGAATTTAATTTTGCATGTTAAACAATAGTAGCTTGTGACTTTAGGTGGTTTGGATCTGGCAGTGTTGACGAAAAGCTTTTGGCGGGAAGGAACTAGTCAGGCGGGTGAACTCATGCAGGTGTCAGGTTAGCGCAGCTCAGCGCAGTCGCCAATCACCGAGCTCAACTGAACCACTACACTGCAAGCCCAAACAGGCGCAAGATGGCCGGCAGCGGTTCCCACGCTCAACTCCATCTCAAAGCATTCAAGCTTACAGGAGAGGGAGGGACGCAACAGGTCTTACCAGATCAGATGAACACACACAACCACAAATGACAATCATGCGAGCGGCTTCAATGGACATTCCAGAAAACACCTTCTGCGCTTGACTTTTTTTGCCACATTTATAATGGAGAGGAACAGGAAACAGGCAAAAGTGATGGGAACAAGGCAGAAAATGACAAAGTTTCCCCATTTAATAAAAGGTTAACATTTACAAAAAGCAATTTCTGAAAAGATTAAGGAAATTTCCATTTGGAATTTGGAATGTCGCACATTGCAGACCTGGAATCACAATTTCATGGACCAGCAGAATGGGTCCTCTGATAGCGGCACATTTCTCCGCGCCCGGGGAACTGGTTTGGGTGGTTAGTGATTTACCCGAGTCTGTCAGGCCCATGAGTTATTTTAGTGCTTGTCTCTCTTCCACACCCTGAGCAAGAAACAGATTCCCACATGGGTGGACTTTGTCTGATCCAGATTTAAAAGAGGCGATCCAGCGTGTTTGTAATGCCAGGCGCTCTCATGTTGAGCTAGAAGTTTAACAGCGCTGATATCTAGAGCAGGTGACTGATATAAAGCCAGTTTATGACACAACGCTAGAGAGAAACCATATCAGCAAGGACAGTAAACTTTGGTCGTTTTGAGATGATCTAAACAGCCAACATACCAACAGACTGGTCAATTAATAACACATTTGGCTGTAGATTTTGGAAAATGTCTGTTGCCATGTTTGGTCCCAAAATGGATAAATACTGGTAAATTAATGGGAATGGTTAATACAGCATTACCCATTAACCAATGGTTCAATCTGCACCAGCATTGGTGGAGGTTGTGTGTGAAAAACCCTTGAGAAAACACATCTGCAACACTCCATTAGCGCCTAAACAGCAGGCAGCTAGCGACAAGACCGCTGGGCCGTTCTCATGACCCCAAACAGCTGCGCACAATCAGACAGAGACGCTGGAAACTACATGCATCTCTTGGGACATGCTACATGCTACATGCGCTAATGCAACAAAACAAAGAGCAGGATGAACATTAGCTATGCAGCTGGACCGAGAATGATGGGTAATGTAGTTTTAGCACTCATAAACCAGCACAGAGGAGAATTTCCTCACAAAATGCGCACAAACTGAACTGTGCGGTTGATATTTACACCGAAAACGTAATCTGCTTACGCCGTGATTCTTTAATGACAGACGTAAGTTTGCACGGTTAATGTTTTCCACAATTACAACATGTGGTGTCGTTCATCTCATAAAAGCGGTCATTAGTCCCTCTTGTGCTCGACCACCCATCGGCATTCCAGCGTCCAGCGTGTTTATCAGCTTTATCAAAGCACGGTTGAGTTATTCCACCCGTTTCGTGCCCTATTCCTTTCTGCTGTTTTTCCTGTCCTTTTTCAGAAATGGACGAACAGTCTATATGATGAATGCACCGCACGCAAAAACCACACGCACTTTCTAAATACAACAATCCTCCAATCAGACTGTGCAGCTTTACCAGCCCGATCTCACGGCAATTCGTACATATTTTACAAGGTGGCCAATTCATACGAATTCGTACGACCTCAGTCGTACAAATTCATACAATTTGTGCTAAATCGTACGTATTTTACGAGTTGCACAATTGGTATGAATTTGTACGAATGACCTACACCTAACCCCACCCCTAAAC
>NW_015506067.1:628708-642322 GCF_001515645.1 Sinocyclocheilus grahami
TGTTTGAAACTACATGCAGAAATATGACCAAACAGGGTTGTAAAATTACAAAATAAATAAATATTTTACATATTTTCTATTTTAAATTTTTTTTAATGAATTTAGTAAGTTTCAAGTATATAACAATATGCAAGAAATATGTATGCTAAAAAGAAAGAAATACTAAAATGAGGTTTACATCTGACTGAAATTATATGCAGAAATATGGTCCAAAACATTAAATAAAGTATAAAATAAATGAATGAATGCATTTATATTTTAGTTAATTTTTAAATGTATTTTACAGCATGCAAAAATATGTATGGTCAAAATAAAAGATAAATATAAGGTTTCAAATCCGATTGAAACAATAGGCAGGAATATGCAAAACGGGTTTGGAAAAATAAAATATAAAGCATAAAATTGAACACAAAAATAAGTAAATTAGATAAAATATTATTTTTAAAAAAAAAATCTTATTTTCTTATTTAGTTGAATTTTGAGAAGCATCTCATTTCACTGACCATTTTTCGAAAAAAAGAAAAAAACCTTTAGAATTTTTTTTTTTTAATCTTATCTTAAAATCTTAAAGGGTGATGTGATGCTATATTTGGCTTGTAACATTACAATGGATGTCTTAAAATGTCTGGGTGGAGTAAACTGGACTGGGCTGTTTGTGAACGCTTTCCAGGCCTGATGCAGGACTTACAGCTTCTCTAATGGATTACCATGCTTGTGAATTGCGTTAAAGTCCCTCCCAACCCCCAAAACAACCCGCATTCCTCCGGCTCGGCCTGATCTGATAAGACCATGTGAAAGCAGATGAAAGCAGGGTGGAGAACGACAACCAGCTAAATGCTAAATGAGGAAAAATGGCCTTCAGTCCACCGCTGATTTACATGAAGAACATCTCTGAAACCGAAAGACTGAACGGTCTCATGAACAACTAACCTGGTCTTTCTTGGTTTTGTGGGACGAGGCCACGTGTGCCAGATACTGAATGACCTTCTTGGTGTTTTCTGTCTTTCCGGCACCAGATTCACCCCTGAACATATGCAAACACACAGATAAGTTGAAAAAAAAAAAATCATGATTTCATTAGGGCTGTGCAAAAAAATCAAATGCGATTTTCATGCGCATCTCGTCAGTAAAGCCGGTTCTGTGATTAGTAGTAAATCTCCAGCACGTGCTTTCAGATGGAGCGGCATTTACTACACAGAGCCGTAGTTCACCGACAAGCTACACAAAATCGCGTTCAAAATTCAGGAGATTCATTGTCGATTTTGAACGCGATTTTGTGTAGCTTGTCAGTGAACTACGGCTCTGAAAATCACATTCGATTTTTTGCACAGCCCTAGATCACATCATAAAACACACGCATGCAGGATCATGTGACTCACGTGCAGAGAATCGATTGGTCCTCACGGTCTGTGGGAGGAGACAGATATACGAAAATGAAATCACAGTGCAAACACTTTAAACACATGAAATGACATTCACTAGGCATTTCACTTCTGTCATTTTATGTATTTTTGGTTTATTTAATTTTATTTAGTTTAACTGATTACATTCTTGTTCAGCAGAAGGTATTTTATGTATCTTGAGTGAGGAAATAATAATTTTATATTTTATTTAATATTTATATAGATTTATTTATTTTTTTACTTAGATTATATTTATATTTAATTTGACTTATTTTATGTTATTTCAATGATTTTATTTTTTATATGCTATGTATATATGTATGGATATATGTTATGTATTTTGAATGAGAATATTTGGCAGGAAACGATAATTATATTTTATTTTTAAATTTTTTTTAACAAGTTATTTTGACTTTTTAATTTTTTCTGTACTGATAGAGATTAAGTGACAAAGTAATACTTTTATATTATATACATATTTTTACTTTGATTTTATTTGTTTTCCTTTATTTTATCCATTTATATTTGAAAATCAGGACGTATTTTATGTATTTTGAGTGAGATTATTTGGAAGGAAATAATCATTTAAAATTTGTACTTATTTTACTAATTTTTACTTAGATTTTATAAATATTTATATTTTATTTCTTTTTTTATCTCATTCTTTACGTTTTATTTGACAAGCAGGGTGTAAAAATGATCAACGTTATTTATTATCAATCTAATAGAAGTCATTTCAGAGGCAGAGAAAGTTTACGTTAAATTTCCGAGTATAAAAACAAACATTTCTTCTTTATAACATGAACTGTTGACTCAAACATGACGAGAGCATTTGATCAACTAAACAAGCTCAAGTTTGATTGATTGTGTTCACTTTGATGTTCTTCAAAGCGTTTGTCATGTTGGTTTAACTAACGAGCAGCTATAAATTCCTCCAGGTGGAAAAACGCACCACTCATTCGCTCTCAGTAAACCCTTCTGAGCTTCTTTAGCAGGAAGAGCTCAGACCACAAAACAGGAAGTCAATATCTGGCTTCCTGTGACTGGAGAGGGAGCCGCCTTTCCAGAAAACTACAGTAAGATAACGGCCCTCGTACTAATAAACCATTACATTTGCCAAATGGCAAATAAAAAGACAGTCTAATGATGACGAAAGCTCAGACCATAATAATAAATCAGCAGATTTTTACATTTAAAAAAATTTAATTACATATTTTGAAGGGCCCTTTTGAACTTTCCATTCATCAAAGAATCCTGAAAAATAAAATGTCTTCGATATTAATAATCAGAAATGTTTCTTGAGCTGCAAATCTGCATATTAGAATGATTTCTGAAGGATCATGTGACGCTGAAGACTGGCGTTATGATGCTGAAAATTCAATAATTCATCCAAAGCAAACCCCCTGAAGTGGATTAAACCTGTTAGAGAAAGGCTCTGATCGTGTATGAACATGAGCTGCTGTCAGACTGTAAGAGCAGCGGTTAAAGCTCGATACGCACATTTCTAATGATCAACATGACCAATACTTTGCTGTTAAACCCGTTTCACACACTATCTACTCCAGTTACACTTTATTTTAAGGTGTAATTATTAATTTAAGTACAGAGCGATATTAATTAACTACATATTATAAAACATATATAAGGGGGTTAGCTGTTATAAATTCACTGTAAACCACGGCTTCTAGGGGCTTACTGCTTTAGTACTTACTATATGGGTAGGGTTAGGATTAGGGTTACTTGCATGTAATTATGCATAATTTATTGTTAATATAATAGTAAGTACATGTAACATGTTTAACAAAGGCACTTTAAAATAGTGTTACCTCGACGCTATATCTTCTGCTGTCTGATTGATAATTTAGTTTTTTTTATCAAGCAAAAGTTCTTTCAGTATAATTGTACAAAAGTCCACCTTCAGCTCGTGCTTCACGCGTCTTTGCTATCAAATCTTTACTGATTTTTATCAAGTAAATGTAAAAATAATACTATAATATAATAACTTTTGTATTATTTCCCAGATGAACACTTACTGAACTGAAGCAGCTGGGCTTTACTCGATTCTCCATCAATCATCGTTTAGAAAAATCAGTGAGTTTCAAATCTGATCATCAAGATCTTTTGAGGAGCGTTTGTTTTCCAGAAGCTTTACTTTCACTGTTCCTCAATGGAGGAAAGATCTTCCCAAGCCTCCAAAACATCTCATCTTCTGAGGAACGTTTATTTCTTTATCTCTCAATCATCATTGGATTACATTGCATTATATGTCTGGATCATTTAAATCTCATCTGACTAAGACATATTATTGGAGATTTAGAGTGATGACTGATATTTAGATCATTTTATGTAAGTATCTGCTGTACTGTTACAAAGATCTCACTGATCTCATAACTTTTTTGGTCCTATAAATATCAGCATCTGCGCAAAATTGCATATTTTTGCTTAGTTTGAATAAAACAGAGCTGTTTTTCCACCATATTCTCACTATATCAGACTATATGAGCTTGATATCTCAGGCTTTACAGGTTTTAAACTTCGCGCATGATCCTGAAGTGGAAACGGTGTTAGCTCAGACTCACGTATATGAGGCCGGAGTAGTATCTCTCCTTCAGGTTGTGCAGCACGGACGCCTCGTTCAGGCAGGTGAGCTCGGCCATGTCCTCCACCTTGCTGAACTTGGGCGGGTTCATCTTCTGGATGTCGTCCTTGTTGACCCGCACTTTCTTCCCCGAGTCAGCCAGCTCCACCACCACCTCATCGCCGTGCTCCTCCTTCACTGAGCCGGTCTCGAACCCCAGCCGCTCCGACGGCACCCACACCAGCTTTTTGGTGGCCCAGTCGGCCTGCGCCAGCGGGTTGTTGACCAGGTTGCGGTCCACGTACAGGAACTTGTCAGCGTCCGACATGGTTGCTGGAGGCGAGAGAAGCCGGAGAAACGATTGTTTATGAACCATTAATGTACACACAAACTTTACAGAAGTGCACAATTAATAACAAGGATGTTTATTAGCGTACAGTGTGTTTATTTCAAACCCTGACCAGCAGAATAAACAAGAAACGGCGAAAATGGAAGATTACACGATCCGTCTGAAGAAGCTTTTTCGGTTTATTTTCTTAATAAATGTCCTTGTTATTTTGTGCATGCTGCTCTAGACGAAAATGTGTTTATTATGTCTGAGAAAACCATAAAACTTTTTTTTTTCTGTTAATGTAACTTTGGCTGGTCCATTGCAAAAAATATATTTTACCAACCAGATATCACGCAAGTGCTGTTTACCTGAGCAGCACTCACCAGACATAATTTGCATGCTATTGCAGACAAGCAAAAGGTAACACTTTATTTTGACAGTCCACTTTAAACATTCTACTAACAGCAAGTAACTTTGCAACTACAGGTCAACTAGCAGTCATTGGAGTATTAGTGGACCGTCTGCTTGATATCTTCCAACACTTTATTTTGATGGGTCCACAACATACAGCATATTGACTATGAGAAACTTTGCAAGTATGTCAATTTATTCTATTAGTCCTAAACCTAACCTAACAGTCTACTCTGAGAGTTAGTAGACATGTAGTTGCAAATTATTGAGATTTATTTGACATGTAGTTGCAAAGTTACTTACTGTTAGTAGAATGTCTAAAGTGGACTATCAAAATAGAGTAACCATCAGATTTTACATTTGTGAAAAGTGTTTGTTTCGTATATCCCTAATTGTCTGAGCAAGATATTTAATATAAAGACAAAATTTTTTTTTTTTTAGAAAAATTTAAAGAGGTTGCACCACCGCCAAAATATTATATATATATATATATATATACATTTAAAAAAAAAAATGTTTTTGAGGAAAATGCATGCTCTAAATCATTTCTATGTGGTTTCTAGGGTGTTCAATTGGTTGCTAGGGTCATCATGATGTTGGAGAAGATCTCTAATGTCAGAGTTCAGCATCTTAAATAAACAGCAGCTGAAGAGGCTCTTCAACTGACGCTAACAACCGAGAGCGGACGAGAAACAGATCTAGGACAGAGCACTTTTCTTGCTTTTCTTACGCAAGTCCTCAGGAATGCTGGGTCTGTATCGCACGTCCAAACACAAGTTAGGTCAGCAGCTCGTAAAACACAGCAAACTTCAGGAAGGTGAGCTCATGCTCCTGGCGGCCACATGCAATGACAGCGCCGGCCGTAATTACAGTCCGAGTCTCTCAGACACACACTCGCGGTGATAAACACTGTACGTGGGACGTTTTGCTTTAAATGCGGTCGGACCAAACACATTGTTGATTATACCATTCAGAGACGTGTTTAGACAATGGAGCGCTTGTTTAAACTACAGAGAGCAGCGGGTCTCTGGTGGGTCACAGGCCTGTTCAAATCACAGACGGCAGGGAAAAACAATGCTAAAAGCAAATAAAAGAATGCAACAAGCCATATAATCATGCACAGCTAGTACGGTATATTACAATAAATCAATCTGAAAACATTTCCTATAGCCTTTGCACTTCCATCTGCTCAGATTTTGGATGTTTTAAGAGTTGTGGAAAGATAATCTCGCCACTGAGGAACGGTAAAAGTAAAGGTTCTAGAAAAAAGAAAAAACAAGGCGCCGCTCAATCTTGAATCTATCAAAGGTCGTGTGTCTGATTAAACTCCACAGTATTCTGAAGCAAATTCATGTGTCAGTTATTTTTAAAAGTAATGCATTGCAATATTGTGTTACTTCATTAAAAAAAGTAACTAATTGCGTTACTTAGATCCTTTTTAAGGAAAGTAATGTGTTATGGTAATTTGCATTACCCCCAACTCTGATTACATTATTGCATTACTCCATAAAAAATTTAACTAATTGTGTTACTTTTCGTGGATGGTAATTAATTGTTACTTTTCCATTACTTTTTATCTGGTTTGGGCTTGCTTATGTATTTTTTAATAACAAAAAACACAAAAGTTATATTTTTGCCAAATGAAAAGGCACTTTCACAACAAAAGTGAAACTGATAGGCCTCAGGCTGAACCCTTACGGAAAATTAACCATGAGAGTTGCACAATTGGTATGAATTTGTACGAATGACCTACACCTAACCCCACCCCTAAACCTACCCGTAACTGGGTAGTTGTGAAAATCGTACGAGTGAGGCCGTACGAATTCGTACAAATTAGCCACCTCATAAAATGCATACGAATTGGTCGTGAGATAGCGTTGGCTTTATGCAACTTGTTCCATTTTACACATTCGTGTGTATGACCTGTGCCTAAGAAAATGCGGTTCAAAATATGCATGCAAACGTCAAAATCACAACAAAATCCATTCAGACAACCCCAAAAGTCTGTTTTTCCACCAGATTTAATGGTTTTTTTTTTCACTGTTCTGACTACTTTATATATGGATTTTTGTGTGAAACTTATTTATATTAATATTCTATTCTACTTTATTGATAATTGAATTAATTTAAAATATACTGCCATTAGATGGATCATTATACACTTAGATACTGGTTCATCGCTGTCGGCTGTTGAAAACCCCAATGATTGATTGTTATACGGCATAATTTGATGATACAAGACAAGTACATGAACACTTATTTTACAACGCATTTAATAAATTTATTAGAAAGTTTTTTTTTAACAGACACTGCATCATCCATCGACAATGGCTATAAATTTCTACACATCAAAGCCACATTTAGACAACTCCAAAAATCTATTTTTAGTTAGATTCATGTGTTTTTTGCTGTTCTGACTACAACTAAATGGACTTTATATTTATATACTTTATATTTGGATTTGGGGATGCAAAAAATGATGTCTGATTAGGTCTTAAATATATTTATATTATATATTTTTTTTAGTTCAACTTTTAATAAATTGATGTTAAATTGTATATATTTAAATACTTAGACATGCTTTTTGAGTACTAAAATTTTATTTAACCCTTAAAATGGAATCCAGAAAAATTTAACAAGAAAAATAAAAATGGAATCCTGAAAGATTCCGGAAAAAACTGAATTTGGGGAAAAATCAAATGGAACTTGAGAAAAAAAATAAAACTGCAACAGTGGCCATCAGGTACATATAAAAAACAAAATACAAATAAAAAGAAGTATTCAGAGAGGTTTCTTTTTTGTTGTATTAAAGCAGGTCAGTTAACGTCACATTTCTCCAGCGTAGCGTGAAATGGCTGAAAACTCCCTCGTGAAATCACTGAGAGTCTGATAAGGGCAGTAAAGAGGTATAAAATGTGCACATGAAGCTGGGAAGTGAGCAGATGAGTTTGACACAGATGTGTCTGACACACTTGAGTCTCCTGGTGCTTCTGCGAGTCTAATTTTAAACGTCCGTCTCAAGACTTCTTTCCCTACAGCAAATGCTCTTCAGGTCCAGCAGAACCAAACCTTTCTGACTCTGAACTGAGTTTATGAGTGACAAAGACAAAGAGCACACTTCACACAAACATTTGCAAGCAGAAGCTCGAACCCACAGTGTGAACTGAACCCACACGCCGAGCTGTTCTGTTAGCAATTTCGATTATTCTAGGTAACACTATTACAGTAAAATAATATTATGCAGCGATTCATTTAAATGACCATGAATGAAAGCCATAACGTGCAAATCATATATCATCCTTTCAGATTACAGTCACGAGAATTACTGACTATACACTGAATTCCTGCATTTCTGAAAGAGTTCAAAAACATTAATGGTCAACGACCACCAATATTTCTAAAAATATAATCATCATCAATTTAATATAAATACATTCTATTAAAACACATGATATACTTCTGTATTATTATATTAAACATAATAAGAATATTTTTTATTAAATTAAATTACATTTAAATGTAATAATTTAGCAGACACTTATCCTAAGCAAATTACAAATGAGGACAATAGAAAATTATTTAATGTGTACATTCATTTATTAAGAATACATTCCCAATAATGTATTAATTGAAATAATAAATGTTAATTAATTGAACAATATATAATTAACTAATCTGTTATAAATTACTTATATTAACTAATTAATAATATGCACTAATTATGAATAGATTTACGTTCATTTATTATTGAAATAGTAAGTGTAAATTAATATCATAATATATAATAATCAATTATTTATATTTTAATATATTTATGTATCTACTACTAATGTGCACTCACTTATTAAGAATGCATTTACAAAACATTTTTATTTAATTAAAATAATACCTGTAAATTGATTTAATTATATTTAATGAATCGATTGTTCGTCATTTAATTTACAACTAAATACATAACATGATCTATTAATATGTGCTTGAATATTAAAATCTATTTATCATTTTTTTCAGATTTTAGTCACAAGAATTTGGGGGTTTTCCAGCATGTCATGAAAATAACGTCATATAATAAAAGATGTAAAAAGCTTCTTTGTTTCTAGATTCCTTGAAGCACTAAAACACAGCTGTGTTTCTAAACTAAATCATTCAGTGACAATAAACAGATCGCTGTTTGGCATCAGACTGTAAAAATCTCTTTCTGCAAGCAGTATTTGATGATTAAACGTGCTTTAGCACAGCGAGAGAGATGCAATCTAATCCAGACCACATTGGTCTCACTGCGTTCTGACTGAAGGTCTCGGAGGAAAAACACAGGATTGTGGGAAATCTCGCAAACGTTCCAGATACCAGTTCAAATATAACACAATGTTCTGCTTTCCATATTTGGATGAGAGAGTGCGTGTGTGTTTCTGCTGACGACGTCACAACACGACACACGACCCTGCTGAATCCCTCCAGCCAATCAGACGACAGCGGCTCATATTTGCATATTAAACAGCCACACCCGTCTGGCCCCGCCCTCATTTCCTTCCTGTGTGTGTCAGACAGAGAAGGTCAGCGCTAAAGCTAGCAGAATGGCTCATTTCTTGTGGTACGTAAATGACAGACGAGTTATGAGTTTGAGAGAAGAGAGTCTCATAAATGTGAGCGAGTCATAAACTGATTTTATGACAGTTCCACTGAAATCATCTTTGATAACGAATATGCTTTATCCTCAAAATTACTAACTGGGTTTCATTCGTGAATCATAATCAGAATTAATTTCTGTGTAATTGGTCTATAAAGCCCTTCTTAAAGAAAGCACTGAACTGAACATGATTTATGCACGAGCGGTTTTATGAACAATTAAATAGCTATAAATTTTGCTTGTGATTCATGACTGAGGCACAGTAATACAGTCAGGATTCACATCCCAGACCTAAATACTTGTGAGAAGAGGATGCTGTAAAATTGAAAAAGACATGAGGAAAAAAAAAAAGGAACTGACAAAGAATGAAAAGTATTTGCTGTCTGATAGCCAGACACTGAATTCCTGCTCATCTGAGAATTTGAGCACGAGTATATTTGTAGCAATAGCCAACATTAATTTGTATGGGTCAAAATGATCCATTTTTCTTTTATGCCAAAAATCATTAGGATTTTAAGTAAAGATCATGTTCCATGAAGATATTTCCTAACGTAACTATATACAACTTCATTTGGACAACTTTAAAGGTGATTTTCTCAATATTTAGATTTTTTTTGCACCCTCAAGATTCCAGATTTTCAAATAGTTGTATCTCGGCCAAATATTGTCCTATCCTAACAAACCATACATCAATGCAAAGCTTATTTATTCAGATTTCAGATGATGTATAAATCTCAATCATCAAAAATGTACCCGTATGACTGGTTTTGTGGTCCAGGGTCACATTGAATTTTGTAACACGCATACATGTTTTATACATAATACATCTACAAAATTTACAATTATGAAATATAATAAACCAAATCCTTGTCAATTGCAGGACTGGGACTTGAACCCACCGACGACTCTTCACTCGTCCAAGGTCTGTCCTCAGGGCTGTGTGAAAGAACTGGGGAGGTGATCTGCTCACGATCTTCAGACACTGAGGAGATGAAGATCTTGGGTGGTGGCTGAACAACATCTTTCTTGACCGTATAAGACTCCCGTTTCCTCTGTACTCCATTCCGAACAGGAGGTTCGTTCATTCGAGCGCCAGCTTTGTTTCGCTCTAGAATATCTGATGTGTCATCCTGGAGAAAACAATAAAACAAAGCACATTTAGTTAAGACGTACAAGACTTGTGCTATATTGATGTGTTGTAGTAATTCGATGAAATGTTCCTACCGCCTCAATTCCAGGAAAGTGCTCCAAAAACTGGGACACATAGGTCATTACGGACTGTTCATCAGGGGGATTCAACATCACATCTGAGGAGTTACATCACATAATGTTTAGTTAAACTGTGCAAATGTATTTCAAAACAAATCAAAGCTATATCAAATGGAAGGTAGCTGAGATACATTTTGTTACACAAGTAATACAGCGGCCCCAAAAGTTATTTGGACACAGCCTCACTTGAATACTGAATATATTTTGCTTTACATAACATAATAACAAAAGTGCCATTAATTTAACATTTAAATGTAATAATTTAGCAGACACTTATCCTAAGCAAATTACAAATGAGGACAATAGAAAATTATTTAATGTGTACATTCATTTATTAAGAATACATTCCCAATAATGTATTAATTGAAATAATAAATGTTAATTAATTGAACAATATATAATTAACTAATCTGTTATAAATTACTTATATTAACTAATTAATAATATGCACTAATTATGAATAGATTTACGTTCATTTATTATTGAAATAGTAAGTGTAAATTAATATCATAATATATAATAATCAATTATTTATATTTTAATATATTTATGTATCTACTACTAATGTGCACTCACTTATTAAGAATGCATTTACAAAACATTTTTATTTAATTAAAATAATACCTGTAAATTGATTTAATTATATTTAATGAATCGATTGTTCGTCATTTAATTTACAACTAAATACATAACATGATCTATTAATATGTGCTTGAATATTAAAATCTATTTATCATTTTTTTCAGATTTTAGTCACAAGAATTTGGGGGTTTTCCAGCATGTCATGAAAATAACGTCATATAATAAAAGATGTAAAAAGCTTCTTTGTTTCTAGATTCCTTGAAGCACTAAAACACAGCTGTGTTTCTAAACTAAATCATTCAGTGACAATAAACAGATCGCTGTTTGGCATCAGACTGTAAAAATCTCTTTCTGCAAGCAGTATTTGATGATTAAACGTGCTTTAGCACAGCGAGAGAGATGCAATCTAATCCAGACCACATTGGTCTCACTGCGTTCTGACTGAAGGTCTCGGAGGAAAAACACAGGATTGTGGGAAATCTCGCAAACGTTCCAGATACCAGTTCAAATATAACACAATGTTCTGCTTTCCATATTTGGATGAGAGAGTGCGTGTGTGTTTCTGCTGACGACGTCACAACACGACACACGACCCTGCTGAATCCCTCCAGCCAATCAGACGACAGCGGCTCATATTTGCATATTAAACAGCCACACCCGTCTGGCCCCGCCCTCATTTCCTTCCTGTGTGTGTCAGACAGAGAAGGTCAGCGCTAAAGCTAGCAGAATGGCTCATTTCTTGTGGTACGTAAATGACAGACGAGTTATGAGTTTGAGAGAAGAGAGTCTCATAAATGTGAGCGAGTCATAAACTGATTTTATGACAGTTCCACTGAAATCATCTTTGATAACGAATATGCTTTATCCTCAAAATTACTAACTGGGTTTCATTCGTGAATCATAATCAGAATTAATTTCTGTGTAATTGGTCTATAAAGCCCTTCTTAAAGAAAGCACTGAACTGAACATGATTTATGCACGAGCGGTTTTATGAACAATTAAATAGCTATAAATTTTGCTTGTGATTCATGACTGAGGCACAGTAATACAGTCAGGATTCACATCCCAGACCTAAATACTTGTGAGAAGAGGATGCTGTAAAATTGAAAAAGACATGAGGAAAAAAAAAAAGGAACTGACAAAGAATGAAAAGTATTTGCTGTCTGATAGCCAGACACTGAATTCCTGCTCGTCTGTGAATTTGAGCACGAGTATATTTGTAGCAATAGCCAACATTAAGTTGTATGGGTCAAAATGATCCATTTTTCTTTTATGCCAAAAATCATTAGGATTTTAAGTAAAGATCATGTTCCATGAAGATATTTCCTAACGTAACTATATAAAACTTCATTTGGACAACTTTAAAGGTGATTTTCTCAATATTTAGATTTTTTTTGCACCCTCAAGATTCCAGATTTTCAAATAGTTGTATCTCGGCCAAATATTGTCCTATCCTAACAAACCATACATCAATGCAAAGCTTATTTATTCAGATTTCAGATGATGTATAAATCTCAATCATCAAAAATGTACCCGTATGACTGGTTTTGTGGTCCAGGGTCACATTGAATTTTGTAACACGCATACATGTTTTATACATAATACATCTACAAAATTTACAATTATGAAATATAATAAACCAAATCATCAAGACATGTATTTATTTTACTTTTCTTTTTTTTGTGGTTCTGACCCCATGCACGCTCTGGTTTCTTTGGCAGTAGAGATCTGACATGTATCGCTCATCCAGCGCTCTGGAGATAATATAACGAGCTCATCTCTGACTGCAGCCAGTAAATATTTATGAGTGTTTTTATCAGTAAATGCCCAGCCGCTGGTTTCACGTCTGCTCTCACTCAGCTTATCTGCATTTGATGATGCCACACCCAATCAAATCAAAGCTCAGAGTCCAGCTGTAAACGGACCCTGACCGGACACTGATGAACCACAAACACCAGCTTCACAAACTCACAATACAATCACCTAAAACACTGCATGAGCAACACTTATTGTAAAGAATGTCTCAGTGTTCATTATGTTTTTATGGTTATTTATTATTATATTTTTTTAGAAATATAATTCTGTTTCGGGGTGGTCCTTGCTTACCATTTTAATGCAGTAATTCAGTTTCAGAGTTATAGCAAATAATTTGATTATTTTATTAATTATTATATTTATTATAACATGTTTTTATTTGTTATTGGCCATGTGCATGTATTATTTTATTTTATTATTGTAAAAAGAAAAAAAATTGTAAATACATTAAAGGGATAGTTCACCCAAAAATGAAAATTTGATGTTTATCTGCTTACCCCGAGGGCATCCAAGGTGACAATGTAGGTGACTCTTGGCGCTTTTCCATGGTACGGCTCGGTACGGTTCACTTTTGGGGGGTTTTCCACTGGGTACAGTG
>NW_015506067.1:643311-658887 GCF_001515645.1 Sinocyclocheilus grahami
CCTGGTACTTTTTTCAGTACCACCTCGGTTGAGGTTCCAAGTGAACCGTACCGTTACCAAAACGTGACGTGTAAACTCTGCTGATCACTGATTGGCAGGAGAGAATCGTCACTATCTGCGTCACTGAACTTGCAACACGAGACATAACAGACCCGCTAGATTTAAATCAGCACAGCCAGCGAAAGATCGAACGCAACTGTTTTGAACAAGCGTGCATTTTTTTAACAACTAAAAAATGGCTGTTTCGTTGTCTGATGAGGAAGTACAGACGTTCCTCTCATTGATAGCAGTGGAAAAGCACAATTTGTTTCTTCAGTAGAACACAAACGAAGATTTTTAACTCAAACCGTTGCAGTCTGTCAGTCATATAATGGAGGTGAATGGGAATCACGGCTTTGAGAGTAAAAAAAAACAAACAAAACCAAATTAAACCCTGCGGCTCGTGACTAGGGTTGGGTATCGTTTGAATTTTATCAATTACGATTCTGCTTATCGATTCCGATTACAATGTGATTTAATGATGATATCAGACATTTATCCTGTGTCTCTTTTTTGCAAACCATATATTGGAGCTGAATACCATTAACAAAAATCAACAGGCTACATAAAAACTGGCCTCTTTAAGAGCTGTTTGCGTGCAAAATAGAACTGCATGGTTCTGGATAAATTGAGTTTTTTTCCCTTCCTTTTTCCCCCCCAATGGAAGTTGTGGTTCTCTCATGACGCTGAAGAAAAAACATTAGACAACTAAACAAAATCACATGTAATTTATGAATAAATGATTCAATGACTCACTCAAGATGTACTTGTTTCATTACTGGATGAATCAGCGTTCTTGAACGAATCTCTTGTATAATTCAAAGACAAATACATTTTAACAGCCCCTTTTCGCCACCTACTGGCGTAACAATGCAATTGACAATTCTTCATTTGAAGTGTCAAAATTACTTTCAAAAGGTGATTTACTCTATTTTAATTGCTACCGTACACACGAGAGTTCATCTCTAAACTATAAACTTTTATCCCAGTACTTCAGTGATTTGAATGTTTGTAACACCGAAATAATGATACTGTGTGGTTGAAAAGACTGTGAGGCCTTTTCATTCATGACAGATGACAGCTGCTCACTTTAGGACAAAGGCAGCGCGAACGCTGATTTAAATGTTCAAATCACACTGGTGTGATCGTACTCTGCACGGACGAACCAACAAGTGATCAAAACATTGATCGCACACGTCAAAGGTTGAGGAATGAAACCGACGAATCATTGTAATTTAGGAATAGAATCACGTTGGTGTTTGAATCGTGTTCGCGATCTTTAACTATCTATCAAATTAAAGTGCTTTGTCATGTTGGTGGTGAAGCCTCTCTTGCAACATGTTTAGCTATCACAGATATTATACTTCGCTTTTTTTGGCTTCTGATCGCAAAACTCAAGATGTACTTGTTTCATTACTGGATGAATCAGCGTTCTTGAACGAATCTCTTGTATAATTAAAAGACAAATACATTTTAACAGCCCCTTTTCGCCACCTACTGGCGTAACAATGCAATTGACAATTCTTCATTTGAAGTGTCAAAATTACTTTCAAAAGGTGATTTACTCTATTTTAATTGCTACCGTACACACGAGAGTTCATCTCTAAACTATAAACTTTTATCCCAGTACTTCAGTGATTTGAATGTTTGTAACACTGAAATAATGATACTGTGTGGTTGAAAAGACTGTGAGGCCTTTTCATTCATGACAGATGACAGCTGCTCACTTTAGGACAAAGGCAGCGCGAACGCTGATTTAAATGTTCAAATCACACTGGTGTGATCGTACTCTGCACGGACGAACCAACAAGTGATCAAAACATTGATCGCACACGTCAAAGGTTGAGGAATGAAACCGACAAATCATTGTAATTTAGGAATAGAATCACGTTGGTGTTTGAATCGTGTTCGCGATCTTTAACTATCTATCAAATTAAAGTGCTTTGTCATGTTGGTGGTGAAGCCTCTCTTGCAACATGTTTAGCTATCACAGATATTATACTTCGCTTTTTTTGGCTTCTGATCGCAAATGTAGCCCAACTTTGGAGCGCTTAGGTTAGCGAGCAAGGTCCTGGCAGATCGCTAGGTCCGGTCCTCACAGGTGAAGAAAAAAAAAAAAAAAAGAGCATCGGAATCGATAGGCGGAATCGAAATTTGAATTTGACAACAAGTATCCGATTCTGGAATCAGAATCAATTTTCGATTCCCAACCCTACTTGTGACAATACATTGATGTGTAAAGACACGAAACGATCGGTCTGTGCAAGAAACTGAACAGTATTTATATAGTTTTTTTTACCTCTGATTCACGCAATGTCTGAACTGTCCTGAGCGCGTCCTGAGCTATAAAGCTTCCTGAGCTTCTTCAGCCGGCGTGCGACGTGTCTTCTTTTTGCTTTACGGCGGATCGCAGACTTATAAGTGCATTACCACCACCTACCTCTCAAATGGACCATTGACACTCCTAATTGAGATTGTAGATAGAGTGTCAATGGTCCATTTGAGAGATAGGTGGCGGTAATGCACTTATAAGTCTGCGATCCGCCGCAAAAGACGCGAATGCGAATGCACTCAGGACATTTCAGACATTGCGGTGAATCAGAGGTAAAAAAAACGATATAAATACTGTTCAGTTTCTTGCAGTCTGATCATTTCGTGTCTTTACACATCAATGTATCGTCACGAGCCGCAGGGTTTAATTTGGTTTTGTTTGTGTATGTTTTTTTGACTCTCAAAGCCGTGATTCCCATCCACTTCCATTATAAGACTGACAGACTGCAACGGTTTGAGTTAAAAATCTTCGTTTGTGTTCTACTAAAGAAACAAAGTCACCTACATCTTGGATGCCCTGGGGGTAAGCAGATAAACATCACATTTTCATTTTTGGGTGAACTATCCCATTTAATTATGAATAAATTATAAATACAATTAAATTAATAATTGAAAATTATTTAAATGGAAAAAAAAAATTACTTAATATAATAATTAAATATTAATAAAAAAATTACTTAAGTGAAAAATGGTATTAATATATATTTATATATAGCTTATAATTTTTTTTTGTGTTGAATAATTTGATTATTAAATATTATATTTAATATGTATTATTATTGTATATGTATTCCATGTAAAGATGGATCTCAAAATCATACAGTCACTGCTGGAAAGGGTTCATATATGCAAAAGATGCTGGAAAACTGAAGAATCTGCAGGAGCTGGAGGATTTTGCTGGAGAACAGTGCTCCGTTTAACTGTTCAGAACAAACAAGGGACTCATGAACAACCATCACAAAACATGTGGTGTGGATCATCCAGGTAACCCCACACAGTATTGAGAACCAAGGGTTATTTTAATAATTTCAGCTATTTTTTTGTTTTGTGGACTATATGTAAACATCTTTTATGTAAAATATCTTACTCACGACAGTACTAAATAAAAAATAACATGCATTTTGTATGATCTCTCTTTGTTAAAATTATTCACATTTTCTGCAGGGGGTCCCCAACCTTCAGATTCTTCCTGATTTATGTAATTTATACTTAAGTGAAAAATGGTATTAATATATATTTATATATAACTTATAATTTTTTTTTGTGTTGAATAATTTGATTATTAAATATTATATTTAATATGTATTATTATTGTATATGTATTCCATGTAAAGATGGATCTCAAAATCATACAGTCACTGCTGGAAAGGGTTCATATATGCAAAAGATGCTGGAAAACTGAAGAATCTGCAGGAGCTGGAGGATTTTGCTGGAGAACAGTGCTCCGTTTAACTGTTCAGAACAAACAAGGGACTCATGAACAACCATCACAAAACATGTGGTGTGGATCATCCAGGTAACCCCACACAGTATTGAGAACCAAGGGTTATTTTAATAATTTCAGCTATTTTTTTGTTTTGTGGACTATATGTAAACATCTTTTATGTAAAATATCTTACTCACGACAGTACTAAATAAAAAATAACATGCATTTTGTATGATCTCTCTTTGTTAAAATTATTCACATTTTCTGCAAGGGGTTCCCAAACTTTCACATGCTACTGTATGTATGTATGTGTGTGTGTGTGTGTGTATATATATATATATATATATATATATAAATGTGTGTATAGAAATATCAGAAATCATTATACATTTTGAATCAGTGTTGAATATTTGACTATAAAATCATTATTTAATAACTGTAAAATCATTAATAAATGCATAATATGTAATAAATCAGTATTTCTTTATGCACACTGACTTACTAATTAATTCAAGACAAAACCAGGCAACTATAACGAACACAAAACCCCTGATCCGGCTTCAGGAAACATCCAGAACGGGGTTTTCCATGTGAAGACAGACAAGCTTATTTCTGCAACAGGAAGTGACATCATGTCCCTGGCAACGGGCCAATCAGGAGGAGGAATGAGTCTGCAGTGCATCATAATGCAGTTATGCAGCAAATCATGCGATACACACAACGACCGACACGGATGCAGAAACACCGCAAACAATCGGGACGTGACTGCTTGCCTGGATATAAGCTCTCGTTTGCTCACTTCCTGTCATTGTTGTGCTCTCCTGCTGCACAGGTGCACTATGGGAAGGGCTGGTCGACGGGATAGAAAGCAAACCAAAAAAGGAGAAGGATGAAGAGAAACAGTTTTGGATGCTCCCGAATAATCCCGTCCAAACGGCAGTGGAGTAAAAGTGAGAAATGGACCGCCAAACGCTTCCCGTTCATCTGAGCCAAAGAGAGAAAAGCATGGGGAAATCAAGAGAAAGGTACAGGAATGAGAATTTAAAGGGATATTTCATATTTCATTTGCATTCCAAAGTTAATAAAAGCAATGACTATCTTTCTTCTCTGAAACATAAAAAAAGTTTACATTTGTAATATATATATATTTACATTAATTAATTTCATTCTTTAAATAATGTTAATTTTATTCATTTAATTTAATAAAATATATAGATTTGCACCTTATTTATAATAATAAATATAAACAATTATGAAAATAATAAAGCAAATTTAGAAATGATCTCTAATATTCCTTAAAACGTATAATAAATAAACTAAAATTATACATATAATAAACACGGAGATATTCTTTGAAATATCACCTTTTGCACTTAGGAATGGCATTTATTTATTAATAATATTTCATTATTTATTGAAAAATTATTTATTTATAAATGTAATTATGATTTTAATTTAAACAATAAGTAAAACTAAATTTATTTTATTTAAAAAATAATTTAATTTATATTTACAATGTATATAATAATAATAATGTTACATAAATATTATTATAAAAAACGTATAACTAAATAGTAAACAATTTACACATTGCTGAACAGTCATTAATAATAAATGTACATTTACTGTAATTTATTTATTATTAAAATATAAACGCATGTAAAGTTATAACAATATTTATAAAATTGTATTACTATATTAAATATAATAATTTATCAAATGTATCAAATTATTCAGCATGACCTTCTGATACTAAATTCCTGCACCACTGACTCCACTGATATTTCTAAAATAAAATATAAAAAAATATATAATGGGTTATATTATATTATATATAATGGCTTGGAGCGGTCGAATGGGGCATCTATACAGATCTATGCATAAAACAACAACAAAGCTCTATGGAGGGAAACAATGGGATTTTGACTTCCAGAGTCAGACTGCAGAAAACACAGAGACAGACGGGCTGAGATGAGAGGACACACATGAATCACGCCGGTGAATGATCAGACGTCGCACCTGAGCGTGACCTCGTTCGCAGGACACGCAGCAGCACGTCAAACCCTGCTTTACCCACAATGCCGCGGGGCTCCGAGCGCACAAACAGCACCTGCAGCGGGATGAAGTGTGCAGGTCCGCACCTGTCGCTCGTGCAGCATTGTGCCTGTGGATTAACGTCCCCGACAGCCGCTGAAAGAGACGCCTGCTTTTCTTTCAAACACAGTCACTAAACACAGAATCTCCAGAGGAAAACACATGCTAACAGATCACGAAAGACACAACAGTCTACAGAAATACAGCTCATCACAAGTAGTGTTACTAAGAAATACAACTTTGCTGGTCTCTGCTGATGATTTGACTCTATATTTTATTAATCATTTATTTATTTATTAATAATTAATTATTATTAATAATGAAACACACAAACTTATATATATATATATTAGGGAGGTTTATTGTCCTTATTTTTTGACAGTCTAGCGAAATAATGGGTCAAAACGAGATCATTCTGGCTCTGGCTTTTTACTGCACTTGGTGGAAAACAGAATAGATTCAGGAAGTGCATGCATGTGCGTTCAAGTCACCTCGAGAGGTTCGTATGTGCGAGTTGGGAAGTCGCAATTTCGACATCAGACGGGTTTGAGTCACTTTGATCAATTTATGAAGGTGCAAACTCAACCGTTATATATATATTTAAGTGTACAATACAATCATATTTTACACATGCAGCTTAGCTAGTTTTATTGTAGCCTACATTTAAAAAAAACCCTGCAGTTTTATGAACTGTCTTTAACTGAAAAATGAGTGTTTACTATTGTCATTTTGCATTATTGACACACTATTTTCATAATTAATGCTGTTCAGTTGCTTTGACACAATCTGTATTGTTAAAAGCGCTATATAAATAAAGGTGACTTGACTTTTATAAATTGCGACAAAATTACCATCAACTACAGATGTTGCATGCATTGTGTCCGCCATGTTTCCTCACCGACACGCCCCCAACCGGGAAACTCTGGGCTCAAAGAAAATAGTTTCCCAGTCCAAATTACTAAATCTGCTCTCTGTGACACGGCTTGGACTCACCAGTAGCTCCTGTGCACAGGATAAGTGCTAGCATTCGCAAACATAAGCGGTGTGTTGGGAATAAGTCCAGCGTGTGCTTTTAATGGGTCACAGCGTCCTAGACACACACTTGCTCATGGAAAACCAGGTCGGTCTCTCTCACACACACACACACACACACACAGGCCAGGTGTCTACTGCAGAAGAAAGTGGTTCGACTGCGTTCACACCCGCAGTATTTGCTCGTTAGCACACCGTTAATAACTGCATCAACATGCAGACACAAGCATATCACTATAACGATGACCAAGACTGTCTGTGAACGTAGTGCACACTCATATCGGTGTGAATCTGAGAGGTCACGCGGATTAGACACGGACTAGTGTGTGATTACACACACACACACACACACACACACACACACACACACATATATAGAGGAATGTCTGGAATCAGGAAATTTCTTCACAAACACTTTCTTTTAATAAATAATGAATGCAAGTGTTGACACGCATTCCACAATATGACAAGTTTCCATTCAAATATTTTTTTTTTTATTGCAATTGAAAGAATGACAACAGTTATGAAGTAACATGGGGCATCACATGAAGTTATACAAGCTGCACAAATTAACAAAATATACCAATGATAAAGAAGGAGGGGAAAAAAAGAGAGTCGTCTTTTAAAGATAGCTTACGATAGACTGAACAATGTAAGCCTTTGAGTTCAAAGGATTTGACATTCTTAAAAGGAGTAAAAAGTATGTGTATTTTACTACTTTAAAGGCTTATTTTAGTATAATGACAGATCTTCTGTATCTATGTGTCTGTCTAGCTATCAAGCTATCTCGCATTCGCATATAATTATGTATTTTTGAAATACACTTTTAATGTTTACATTTTATTTTGTAATTCAATTCTGAATATTGGAACTGGATTAACCGCTTCCTGCTGTGAACTGTAGACACAGATTGACACTCAAAACATCCCAAACATGAAGAATCAAGATACAAAACCTGAAAGACATCTGCACATAGAAGCACAAAAATACCCTATATATATATATGTTATTTATTTTGTAGCCAACTATTTACGCATAGGATTCAAACTGAATATTAACCAATGGATTATTTCTCATGTGTAATAAACTCTTTCGGATTAAAAGAATGACAATGAATTCAAATGCAAATGTTAATGTGTGCTAATAGAGAACGCAACGCACGCTTGATCGCACGCGGGAGGCTGCACGCTCGACTGGAGTATCCGAGGAATGCGGAATGATGATCCAGGGAAAACGACGGAAAGAGCTGCCGGGGGGAGTGTTTTATCAGCGTGTAAGGGGTGTTTGTGGAAGCCTGCAGTCGCCCCTGAATCACCGCGAGCTCTCCGCTGGGGAACGCGACGCGTAGGAAAAACCAATAGACCTCCATCGCTCTCGGGCCGCTCGCTCGGCGCTGATTGGGCAGCTACAGGAATTTCAAGCGCAAAGTCAAAGGTCTCTGACTGAGCGATGCCAGCTGCAGTGAGACAGACCGAGGGAGGGAGAGACAGATTACCAAATAAGGTCACTTCTGACCTCTCTCTCTCTCTCTCTCTCTCTCGCTCTTCTCCTGTTTGACCCGCTCGGTCGGGGTGTGTCCTGGGTGTGTCCCTGTATTATGGCACACAAACAGCCTTTCTCTGTGAATGCCGGTGCTGCAGCGACCTCACCTTACATTACAGTGTGTTTGAGAACTTATCTGTGAGTTTAAACCACCATAAATGAGCTATCCTTGCCAGAATTGTTTACGTAACCCATGTATGAGTCTTTCTCATGACTGCTTTTCTGGCGCTCGCGTTGTGTGCGTTTGTCCTTAAATGGCTCCAAACAAAACCTCGGGATAATTAAAAACATCAGCAGCACCAACAAAAGAGCAAGAACAGGCCGACGCATCCCGTCCTCCCTTCCTTTCCTCCAGTGAGAGCGCAGGAAGCGCGATAAGACGCTTGTTGACTCCCTCGCTTCGGGAATGTTCTCGAGAAGTTCCCCTTTCTTGTGAAATTTGCCCTCCTCACACAACAGCTAGCCACCCTCTGTAACATATCACTGGAAAAGAAAACCATCTGTGTGTGGCTGAGCGCTATCAGAATCAAATCTTGTTTAAATGACAAATAATGCATATGCAAATATCGATATTTACTGTAAACACCAGCTGGATTAGTGGTAGGCTATTCAGGGTTTCAGACACTCACACTTAGTCACAGCTATTAGCTTTTACATAACCAGAATAAAGATTTATATGGCTATATCAAACCAATTGTAGGCTAATCACCACAGGCCAAACCCGAAATAAAATGTATTTAAAAAAAATGTGCATGACTAAATAAATTCATTTAAAAATGTTATTTTAAAATATTTGTAAAAAAATTAATGTATTTTAATTTGTAATAACAATAAAATAAATATTAATATAATTAGTATTTTTTTTTATTTTTAAATACTTTTGCACAGAATGCTGCAGCGAGTACATGTTTTTTTTATAGGCCAAAAGCTGGAAATGAGCTGCGTTTTAGCGCTTCAGCTTTCATTGTCCTTAAGTCGATAGCACCGTTTCCACTTTTTTGGCTTTTGGTTAAATGCCTGAAATAAGGTCTGTGGTTAACAATATCTAAAGATATTTTCACTTTCACCAGATATTTTTCATATTAAAGCTTTTACTCGCCTTGAAAAGGGTGCTAACAAGTGGTGTTCTGTGCTCGTCTGTGCAGCCAAAGACTGAACAGTTAGCATGTTTTGCTCAAACTTTTGTCATGGCATTAGAGCTGGTACACAGTTGTTGCTTGCAAAATCAAAATGACGGTGCTGTGGGTGGAAACTTACAGATTGAGGGGTGGTGATATTATAATGCGATCCCTTTGCCACGTCACCAAGGGAGCGAAATCAGACGCGCTCGTTTTCTCAGAAGCTTGCAGAAAAAGGCTTCCCAAAACAAAGTTACTGGGTTAATCTTTTTTCACGTTTTCTTGGTTGGTAGATGCACTGGGGACCTGATTATAGCACTTAAAACCTGGAAAAGTTTTTTCATATGTCGTCACCTTTAAGAGCTATAACCAACTTGTGTTGGTCACAGACATTATTTTCAGCAATAATGCAAATGCAAAAGGGAAAAAAAATAAAATTGGGTTTTTGCCGAGGGAACCAGGGTGATGGGGCGTTATGGGGTGTTAGGGAGGGGTAGTACCTCTGACGGGCGAACAGTCGCACCCCTGGGTCCGCTTTGGTCCCTACTTGCACTCTGCTCTCACCTATGGCTCCAAGTAGCTGTTTGCATGCAACAGCGGCCACACCCGGTACACCGCTTTGACTGGTGGGCTAAACTAGGTGAGGGTAGCCGACGGGCATCAAACCCCCGGTGAACTAGGGCTTGTCTGCCCATGCATGCAAAGACTGGACCCGGCAGACTGAGCGGAAGAAACCACTACATTGGTTCAACGATCAGAAGGCTTGGGGGTCTCGCGGTCCGTTCGCGATCGCTTTACGTGGGGCCTGGTGCGACCGCACCAGTTGCACCACCCAAAGGACGGCCCAGGGTGTCGGGGTACAATATAAGTTGCATAGAAGAACAGCAGCAGAAGTGCCAACATCGCAAGAGACTCGGCACCACATCTCTGGCAAACTCAGTTCCAGCATTCACCTGTCCATTCTGCAATCGAACTTTCAGAGCGAGGATTGGACTCATTAGCCATCTTTGCACCCACAACATCCAGTGATTCTATGAAGTCGTAGTCATCTTCGCCAGCGAAGGATGAACAACAGACGGTTCCCTCAGCAAAAACCTGATTTGATTTGATGCATCCAAATTGGCCTACAAAAATGCATTGTCACTGCAGCACTCTATCTGATTGGCTGTTGTACATTGCTACTTTCTCACTAACGTAGTGTGCATACTTTAAGACTAGTCGGTCAGATGTGAAACTACAAGTGTACTACAAGAGCAAACATCCAAGGCCTCAAGCTGGAGTCTGTAATGTCGGTTAGCTTCAGACAAACATCTGGGGAGAACCGTCTTCCACAAACTATAAATAGTACACAAAGCATTATCATTAGCATCTGAGGTACAAGAACAACTCAAATAAGCACTTTTTGCTTTAAAGTCAAAGAGCCTGAGAAAAAGCCATTAAACATGAGCAAGGAAAAAGTGACAGAGTGTGAAAGAAACGAGAGCGCAGGAATTCTGCAGCGGCGCTTGATCAACGTGTCTCACTCACACTTTTTTTGCCTTATATGGTCACAGATGACTGGAGGGAGAGAGAGAGAGAGAGGGGTGGAGGTGTGGTCTACTGTTTGAAAGCGGAAGAGGTGTAGAGTTTCTCTTCCGTCATTCTTTCACCTTCTGCCCTCTTGTTTTGTCGCAGGTCTCAGTAACGCAACAATGCGCCTTTCAGCAGCACATTTTGCCATCATCCTGGACTAGTGTTCTGGGACTTATCCAGCACTTTCTACCTGGACACAAGCTTCAGGTTAATCAGAAGACTTAACTTTTTAATCTGAGACTTAACTTTGTCTAAACGGTTTCACCCCAAAATCAAAGAATAAAAACAAGAAATACAATTTTCACATGTAAGACGAATGTAGCTTTTTGTGTGTTTAAACATAAAACCATTAGAAAACATTTTTTGTTAATAAAATATTTAAAAACTATATCTTTTTTTATTTCAGCTATTTCTAATTTTCATTTAGTTTAACTAAGTACTAAAATAATAATAAAAAATTACAGACATGCTTCATAGACCTAAAATAAAATAACAAAACTAAACCAACAGCCAGGGATACTAAAATAACAGTGTCTCTTCTGAGAGGAAGTGCTTGTGGCTGCTGTGAGGTGATGATGTCGTGTGCGGTCAGGTAATGGCGGGCTGTGATTGGTGGCTGGAGTTCTGCTGGATGACATCATGCGGCAAAGAAGAACCGCAGCGCAGATGATGTCACGACAGAAGAGACATTTTCAAGAGAGAACTAGAAAACACCAGCCACTTGTTAGACATCTGCTGTAATTACAGGCACACATGTTGCTTGCAAAACTCATATTCAGTCAGAATAAACAGCTACTTTGAGAAACAAGACTCGACTGGTTTGAGGTTAGCATGTTGATTTTTAAAGTTGACAGTTCACAACACATTTCGTAGTTTATCTTCAGTAAATCTGGGTCTGGATTTAATCCGAGTCCTGAAAGTTGCAGTGTGCCACAAACCACGAGGTCTTTCACCTCAAAAGAGCAAGAAAACTCGTTACCGTTAGGATCTTAAAGGGGTCATATGATGCTTTTCTAAAGATCATGATTTTGTGTATTTGGTGTAACAGAATATGTTGACATGCTTTAATGTTCAAAAAACACATTATTTTTCAAATACTGTACATTATTGTAGGTCCTATATGCCCCGCCTCTCTCAAACGCTTCGGCTGTGTCCGAAATCGCCCCCTATACGCCTTCTTTCTTTGCGTGCACATTTGGGCGGCATTATGCTAATATTTCCACATAGTGAGGTAGATATGTGGGGGCGTGTTAGAACGAGCCGTTTTAGGGGGGCGTGGCAGAGTCTTAACTTTGATAAAGAATATCTCTTTGGTTTTGAGACTTTAGTCTTTGCAACTTCAGGGATCTTATCTATGCACAATCAGCTTGTAACACTCCAAAGAGAAGGGAAAACTTGAAATCGCATCATATGACCCCTTTAAAACACACCTGCTGAGTTGCATCACTGCACTGCAAGATAAAACTGATTTTCGTGCCTGAATGCGACCTGTTTGAGACACGCAGCTTTCTCTCACGTCTGCATGACAGACAGGTCGGTGAATGAGTCCCACAGTGGTTATTTAGGCTACTAATGCTTTAGTTAAAAAGAGCCTCGGGCTGAACTAAAACAAGATCCACCTCTCTAGAGCTTCACAAGAAACCAGGGCTGGAACTGAGGGACGGTCCTGGACCTCCCATAAAGAACCCCACTACAATGAACCTGGGGTTCTCGTTTTATTGAAACTAGCCTACATCGCTAGAAACACAAACCTAGATTTGTTTTGAGTTAAATTATTTTTTAACAGACACAAAGCAACATCGTTAGTCATTTGTCCCAGTTTTGTAGGCAAAATCCCGCTGAAAACTGTAAACACACTCAAGAGCACCACACGCGGTTTCTTGAAGGAACTTACAGGGAGTTTATAGTAAAAATAGTAGTTGTGAAATATTACAATTTCAAATAACTGATTTCTATTTTAATATAAGTTGAAATGTAATTTATTGCTGTGATCTCTGTAAATTGTTTGTGAAATGAAATAGAAGCTTGTATTCTGCAAGTGAATGGCGCTTTATTGTGCCATCCCAAAGAAGCACAAAATCACTTTCACGGACTTTTAAATTAACTGTTCCCTCCTGGTGGAATGACCTGCCCAACTCAGTTGAGCCGAGCAGCTGAGTCCTAAGCCATCTTCAAGAATCGACTAAAAACACATCTCTTCCATCTTTATTTGACCCTCTACCTCTAGCACTCTCTATTCTAATTCTATTCTTTAAAAAAAATAAAACTAACACTTGCTTCTCTAATCTTTTTGTATTCTGTTTTCTTTTTATTTATTATAGAATTAAAAAAAACCTTGCTATGTGTACTGCGTTAAGCAAACTGAGACTTGTTATAGCACTTGTAGTATATCATTGCTTTTGTTGATTTTGATTGCCTCCATTGTCTTAATATAAGTTGAAATGTAATTTATTGCTGTGATCTAAGCTGAATTTTCAGCATCATTACCCCAGTCTTCAGTGTCACGTGATCCTTCAGAAATCATTTTAATATGCTAATTTGCTGCAGTTTTATTTTAGAATAATTAACTAGTTTTTATTAACAGTTCAAATTGTTTATTTTATATTTTATATTTTCATTTTAGGGTTTTAGTAAGGTTTAGTAATATGGTAGTGTTTTTTTAAAAACATTTTTATTATTATTTATTTTTAATACGTTTTATTAATATAATTTTAATTAATATTTATGTTTTTAACTAAATGTAAAATTTTTGGTTTAGTTAAACTAAATGGACTTTCCCAGCAACTAGTTGAAATAAAATAAGTTTTACATTATTTGTTTTATGGTTTTAGTTTAACTGTGGTCCTGCAGATTTGCTTTATCCAACATCAAGAAGATCAGGCCCTTTCTTTCAGAACATGCTTCACAACTCCTTGTTCAAGCTCTTGTTCTATCCAGGCTGGACTATTGCAATGCTCTCTTGGCAGGTCTTCCAGACACTTCTATCAAACCTCTACAATTAATCCAAAATGCCGCTGCAAGATTAATTTTTAATGAGCTGAAAAGAATGCACGTCACACCTCTGTTTATCAATTTGCACTGGCTACCAGTAGCTGCTCTCAAAAACAAAACAGGGCATTAATGTTTGCCTACAAAACCACTACTGGCTCTGCATTCCTTTACCTAAATTCATTACTTCAGAGTTATGTGCCCTCTAGAAGCTTGCGTTCTGCAAGTGAACTTCGCTTTATTGTGCCATCCCAAAGAAGCACAAAATCACTTTCACAGACTTTTTCATTAACTGTTCCCTCCTGGTGGAATGACCTGCCCAAATCAATCCGAGCAGCTGAGTCCTTAACCATCTTCAAGAAACGACTAAAAACACATCTCTTCCATCCTTATTTGACCCTCTACCTCTAGCACTCTCTATTCTAATTCTATTCTTTAAAAAAAATAAAACTAACACTTGCTTCTCTAATCTTTTTGTATTCTGTTTTCTTTTTATTTATTATACAATTAACAAAAGCAAAAAAGGCCTCTAACACTAGCTTGCTCTATTCTTTTTCTATTATAAATGTTTTCTTTTTATTTATTATAGAATTAAAAAAAACCTTGCTATGTGTACTGCGTTAAGCAAACTGAGACTTGTTATAGCACTTGTAGTATATCATTGCTTTTGTTGATTTTGATTGCCTCCATTGTCCTCATTTGTAAATCGCTTTGGATAAAAGCATCTGCTAAATGACTAGATGTAAATGTAGTTTTAGTTAACTATAATTTTGCAGTAATATAATTTATATATAATAATTTAATAATATTAATAATATAATTTATTTTAAAGGGGTCATATGATGCGATTTCACATTTTCCTTTCTCTTTGGAGTGTTACAAGCTGTTCGTGCATAGATGAGATGCCTAAAGTGGCAAAGACTAAAGTCTCAAACCCAAAGAGATATTCTTTATAAAAGTTAAGACTTGTCCACACCCTCCTAAAACGCCTCGTTCTAACACGCCCCCACATACCTACGTCACGATGTGGGAAGATTTGCATAACGCCGCCCAAATGTTCACCCAAAGAAAGAAGGCTTAACTTTGATTCTCGCTGTAGTATTGTTGTTGCTGCAACCGCCATGTCGTGGAGACGATGTGTGTTTCGTTGTGAAAGCAAAACTACTTTGTTTGGCCTTCCAAAAGAGGACACAACTAGAAATCAGTGGTTAAGTTGTATTTACAACACTGTTCCAGAACAGTTCAACCCAAATATTCAGATGCGTGCAGCACATTTTATGGAGGATTGTTTCCTGATCCTGGGAGAGTAGACTACAATGCCTGCTGTTCTGACTCACAGACTGTAAGTACGTTTTCATATTTAAAGGATTTGCCACTGACGATTCAACCGCGAGTTTTGGGCAGTGTAGAGTAACGCCTGTTGTTTGTCATTTC
>NW_015506067.1:658914-660168 GCF_001515645.1 Sinocyclocheilus grahami
CTGTTAGTTCTTTTTCATATTTAAAGAATTTGCCACTGATGATTCAAACGTGAGTTTTGGGCAGTGTAGAGTAGCACTTGTTTGTCATTTCTCCGATCACAAACGCAGACATGGTTTTATGTTTACACAGCGCGATACACAACGCGTAAAAGACAGTACAAGTCATTATAATCCGTAATTATGTCCCCACTGGATGCAACAAATGCCTCGTTTGTAATGGGTTATAATGTTTTTGTCTCGTCGCTCCAGCCTGACAGGGCATAACAGTATGGTGAGGGGCGTAACATTTCCGTCACACGCTTGAGGTATTCGGCCAATCACAACACACTGGATAGCTGGACAATCACAGCACACCTCACTTTTCAGAACGATGAGCTTTGTAAAAATCACGCATTTCAGAAAGGCGGGGCATAGAGGAGAAACAATAATGTACAGTATGTGGAAAATAATGTGTTTTTTGAACCTTAAACCGCATAAACACATTTCATTACACCAAATACACAAAATAATGTTCTTTTTAGCAACATCATATGACCCCTTTAATAACAATTTATATAATTAAATAATAATATTATTTATTTATAATGCAATTTATTACTATCATACAATCAAATGATAAATGTTTAAAATTGGTTGCTGCTTAATATTTTTTTGTGGAAACTGTGATAAATTTGATTTTTCAGGATTATTTGATGAGTAAAGCTTAAAAGAAATAGAAATCTTTTGTAGCATCTTTCTAGCATCTTTACTGTCACTTTCAATCAATTTAATGCATCCTTACTAAATAAAAGTAATTTTCACTTGTATTTGAAACAAGAATATAATACGAGAATATGAAACAAGACAACAGCCATGAGTTAAATATAGTACAGTTGCTTTATTCATAATTTCATCTGACTAGTTGGTTATATTACAGTTTATATGAGTTAAAGTCTAAACAAAACCATCATCAATCCCATGCATCCTGCGCAAAATTCACAGTCAGATCCAAAAAAAAAAGAAAAAGCAGAACGGACACAAACACCGTGATCATCACACACTTTCACATTAGTAGGCATTCAGGTGTAAAAGAGTGGAGCGAGAGGAAGTGCGCTCATGTGGACCGGATGAGGATCTGCGTCGGCCGTACCATCAATCCTTCAGTTTGAAGCAAAGTACAGCAGCTACAGGACGTCCGAGAACACTTTAGTATATTTTTACTGTCGTAAAACACGATGCACTGCCACAGACCCTCTAAAACACATAAAGACACAC
>NW_015506067.1:660988-668883 GCF_001515645.1 Sinocyclocheilus grahami
AGGACATGACTAGAAATCAGTGGTTAAGTTGTATTTACAACACTGTTCCAGAACAGTTCAACCCAAATATTCAGATGTGTGCAGCACATTTTATGGAGGACTGTTTCCTGGAAGAGTAGACTACAATGCCTGACTCACAGACTGTAAGTACGTTTTAATATTTAAAGGATTTGCCACTGATGATTCAAACGCGAGTTTTCAGCAGCGTAGAGTAGAGCTTGTTGTTTGTCATTTCTCCGATTACAAATGCAGGCATGGTTTTATGTTTACGCGGCGTATTTAAAAAGACGTATAAGTCATTATAATCTGTAATTATGTCCCCACTGGATGCAACAAATGCCTCGTTTGTAATGGGTTATAATGTTTTTGTCTCGTCGCTCCAGCCTGACAGGGCATAACAGTATGGTGAGGGGCGTAACATTTCCGTCACACGCTTGAGGTATTCGGCCAATCACAACGCACTGGATAGCTGGACAATCACAGCACACCTCACTTTTCAGAACGATGAGCTTTGTAAAAATCACGCATTTCAGAAAGGCGGGGCATAGAGGAGAAACAATAATGTACAGTATGTGGAAAATAATGTGTTTTTTGAACCTTAAACCGCATAAACACATTTCATTACACCAAATACACAAAATAATGTTCTTTTTAGCAACATCATATGACCCCTTTAATAACAATTTATATAATTAAATAATAATATTATTTATTTATAATGCAATTTATTACTATCATACAATCAAATGATAAATGTTTAAAATTGGTTGCTGCTTAATATTTTTTTGTGGAAACTGTGATAAATTTGATTTTTCAGGATTATTTGATGAGTAAAGCTTAAAAGAAATAGAAATCTTTTGTAGCATCTTTCTAGCATCTTTACTGTCACTTTCAATCAATTTAATGCATCCTTACTAAATAAAAGTAATTTTCACTTGTATTTGAAACAAGAATATAATACGAGAATATGAAACAAGACAACAGCCATGAGTTAAATATAGTACAGTTGCTTTATTCATAATTTCATCTGACTAGTTGGTTATATTACAGTTTATATGAGTTAAAGTCTAAACAAAACCATCATCAATCCCATGCATCCTGCGCAAAATTCACAGTCAGATCCAAAAAAAAAAGAAAAAGCAGAACGGACACAAACACCGTGATCATCACACACTTTCACATTAGTAGGCATTCAGGTGTAAAAGAGTGGAGCGAGAGGAAGTGCGCTCATGTGGACCGGATGAGGATCTGCGTCGGCCGTACCATCAATCCTTCAGTTTGAAGCAAAGTACAGCAGCTACAGGACGTCCGAGAACACTTTAGTATATTTTTACTGTCGTAAAACACGATGCACTGCCACAGACCCTCTAAAACACATAAAGACACACACACAGTTAAGGAAAGCAGGAGAGATGGAGAAGCGAAGACATTCCGGGGTGCAGTTTGTCTGTGTCTGTAATCAAATGTAATGGAGTTTCCAGCGGGAGGTGGGCGGGGCTAGAGGGGGCGGTGATTGACAGCTTCACTATCCAATCAGCTTCTGCACAAAAGAATCCAGCTGATCTTCATCTTTGATGCCTACGAACTGGTCGATGATATCGCCGCCGCGCATGGCGATCACTGTGGGAACTGCTGACACCTACAGCACATCACGAACAATCAGCATCCCATAATAACCAGCAGAATCTGTTGAGATTTGCTGTCTGTTTATTTGTTTTTATTTGGTGTCCCAGAATGATGCGAGTAATTGACAGTCAATAATCATGAGTATTTGACTGCTAAAAAGTGATTTTAGTATCATTTAAATGCTATCTTTTATCCTAAATATTCTTTAAGTTTGACTATTTTTTGTGTTTTGCCATTTTTAATTATATTTTTATGTCTATGTATTTTTTATAATAATTCTTTATTAAATTGTTTTGTTTGCTTTAGTTGTAGTTATTTTATTACAAGTTAAACTAAATGAAAATTGTAAATACTGCCATGGCAATTAGCTAAAATAAAACAAGTGTTTGTATATATTTTACTTCAGTTAAAGTTGAGACTGTACTTCAAATAATATATATTTTTAATGGTTTTAGTTAACAACAATAACCCCACTGATAAAATGCTGATATTGACCAACCAGACACTTTTAGGAAATGCAGTGTATTTCTATTATGAATTTTAGCAAGTGAAAGCACAATGGATTTATTTAGATTTGATTTCTTTGGTGACTGAGAGACAGTGGTATATTAGTATCATTCATATCTAATATTATTAATTGTATTAAAGTGTATTAATGTTTGTGTGATTTTTTTTCATTTGTATTATTTATTAATGTCCATAAAGTTTTATAGATTTTTTTAGTGAAGTTTTAGTTTCAGCTATTTTAGTACTTTAAATAAAAATGAGAAAAAAGATTTTACTTGGTTTTATTTTGAGTAGCAAAAATTTGTTTTTTTTTCTGAATAGTTTTAGTTAAGAATAATCCTGCTTAGACATGCATAATATGTCACCGTTTTCATGGTGTTCATCCAAAGCATGTTGTTAAAATTTAGTTAACTGCCAAAGTAACATTTCTAATTTTCATTTCGTTTAAGTTTTTCCATTTCATTACCAAAAGTGTTTTTAATAGTTTTAGTTAAGGGTAACAGCCCTGTGTCGTACCCCGTACTCGATGGCGAGGTCTGTGTGTTCATCGATGTCGACTTTGGCCATGGCGACTCGACCCTTCTGTTTGGCGATGGCCTTTTCCAGCCGCGGGCCGAGGATTTTACAGGGACCGCACCACCTGCAACACAAACACACGGCAGAAATCAGCCGATTCAGTGTCACTGCAGCCACTTCCCAAGAAAATCACTCCAAAGTTAACTTTATACGCCATCACGTATTTCCAAATGAACGTGATGACTGCAGAACTACAGAGGACTACAATCCCACTGCTGTGAACACTGAGCCACAACAATGAGGCTCACAGAAACTGATCTGAGCTCAGCTGACACGATCTCTGAACAAACACAAACCTGTCGGTGAGTCGTCAAACACACACAACGCTCTTTATATAACACAACACCTGCTTCACCGACCATTTTAAAGAAAAGTTTCCCTATAATGTCATGTGGTGTAACCATCCTGTGCACTGTGACTGTGCATGTTAATCGTTAGTTTAACAATGTACAATGTAAAACATTAAAATCTTTTTTTTATTCATAAATATTATGAATTATTCACTTACAAATATCAGTTTTCGATGATGCACCACATGACATTTTACAATCTGAACTAGTGTTGTCAAAAGACCCGGTACTTCGGTAACAATGTAAAACATTAAAATCTTTTTTTTTTTTTAATTCATAAATATTATGAATTATTCACTTACAAATATCAGTTTTCGATGATGCACCACATGACATTTTACAATCTGAACTAGTGTTGTCAAAAGACCCGGTACTTCGGTAACAAGTTGGTACTTTAAAAAGTGAAAACGTTACGGTACTAGGTTTTTTTTAAGTACCGGTGGTACCGAGTACCCGGTCAACCCGGTTCTTGATGCGCTATCCGGAAAGTGCGCAGACGCGCTCTCTTCATAAAAGCACTGAGACATGGCGACCTCAAATTGAGGAAACACATCAAACTAACAAAACACTTTAAAGACCGACACCCGGATCAAATGAAAGAGTTCAAGCAGGTAAGTTTAATTTTCTTCTGTTATGAATATTATTCCATATTTTAATTTGAATGTCGGATTAAAATGAACATCGCCGTTATTAGAGTATAGTTAATTGTTAGCATAAGCGTGGCTAACGCTAATATAATGAGCATTAGGATGAAGTTTCTTTATTAACTATTTAATGCTCCTATAACTTTTATTAGGGTAAAAAAAAAACAGGAGGACGTGATGATATTTACTATTTTTACACACCAGACTCATCCAGAGTGAGCAAAAGGGCTGGCAAAATCACTCTGGACCCCTCACATCCAGTGCACTTCCTCTTTGAACTGTTGCCATCTGGTCGACGCTACAGAGCTCTGAGCACCAGAACGGCCAGATATACCTGTACATACAACTGTCTATTGTTATATACATGTCCTGTATATACAATTGTCGATTTGTATATTTTTTATTCCTTATTTTACTTGTTCTATTTTTTTTTATTATCTGTGTTTTTTTGTTCTGTCACTGTCATTCTGTTACACTGTGGAAGCTTCTGTCACGAAAACAAATTCCTCGTATGTGTAAACATACCTGGCAATAAAGCTCATTCTGATTCTGATTAGGAAATATTACAAAAGTTATTCTGATATTTACTTGATTTGACAGCTTGAATCACGAGCTGAAGGTGGATTTTTGTCCAATTATACTGAAATAACTTTTGCTTGATAAAAACCTATAAATAAACTATCAATTAGATGACAGATGGCATGTAGTAGAGTTTTGAACACACACATTTTATATAAAACAAAATGAAAACATGTAGCTTGAATAGAAAAAGAATAGAGAAGGCTAGTGTCACAGGCCTTTTTTTTTAAGAAAACAAGCAGAAAACGAATAGAGAGTGCTAGAGTTAGAGGGTCAAATAAAGATGGAACAGATGTGTTTTTAGTCGTTTCTTGAAGATGGCTAAGGACTCAGCTGCTCGGATTGAGTTGGGCAGGTCATTCCACCAGGAAGGAACAGTTAATGAAAAAGTAGTTTTGTGTACGTACTGCGCGTGGAAGTCGATGAGGACGGGCAGCTGGCTGTTGATGACTCTCTCGGTGAAGTCATCGTGGTCCTGCACGTTAAAGGACACGCTCCTGCAGGAGGCCAGCGGGAGGAGGCGCGGGAGTGAGAGGAATGGCTGCGATGCATCCAGACGAGAGGAGAAGGACGAGGAGCACGAGACGCCGGCTGGAAGATGCTGCAAATCTCTGACAGAAACCCCACAAACCCTCCGAACCAGGAGCCTGAACGCCATCTGACACCACAGAGAGACATAATTAACAAATTAAACAGCATTGGCTGTTGATGACTCTCTCGGTGAAGTCATCGTGGTCCTGCACGTTAAAGGACACGCTCCTGCAGGAGGCCAGCGGGAGGAGGCGCGGGAGTGAGAGGAATGGCTGCGATGCATCCAGACGAGAGGAGAAGGACGAGGAGCACGAGACGCCGGCTGGAAGATGCTGCAAATCTCTGACAGAAACCCCACAAACCCTCCGAACCAGGAGCCTGAACGCCATCTGACACCACAGAGAGACATTATTAACATATTAAACAGCATTATCATACTAGACGAGTCTGCTAAAGTCATTTAATGCTCATTTTAATCCGCTTTTGCCTTCTTGTTGTGTAACTGACGCAGTTTGTTTATAATAAATCAGATCCATGCTTGACATGAGCATAGATATCATGCAGTTACTCTCATTTTATAACATTTGCTCCATCAAAACATATCTGCACTTTCCATAATATTAAAGGAATACCTCAATCATAAATAATAATTCCATTTAAATTTATACAGGTAGAGGTCCTGTGCTGTGACAAATGCATTTGTAAAAGTACAAATAATAATAATAATAAGTGAAACTGCATGAATGACAATTGTAAAAGAATTAGGATAGTGTTTAAATCCCTTTTAGATGTATTCTAAATGTATTATTTTACACTATATAAACAATTTCATGCTATTTCTCTTTTATAATTATCGTACATGTATATATAAATGGCGTGTATGATAATATACATATTCTAAATTCTTTTGTAATTATCATACATGAAGTTTTATTATTAGGCTATTATCTTTTATATTTATACGTTTCTTTTACTTATAAACACTCACTCTCTGTATATGCATGCATATATATATATATACACACACACACACACACATTAAAAATATATTTTTTTTTAAAACACAATTTTCTCATAATTCTTTTATAATGATAATACATCTACTTTTTACAAATCTACATGGTGTTTAAAAGTACAACACATTTTGTGGCGCTACTAAACACTACACACTTCGAAGTTGCTGTAAAAGCACATTACTTCATACTGAATCATAATCCACTCCAGCGTGTTTTGCACAAATATAACACAGATTAAAAAAATAAATAAGCAAGTATTATTTAAACGTTATTCAATCTAAAAATCACCGTTTGTAGTCTCAGACACGCTGTTGACAGTCTGACAGACAGAGTCTCTGTAAGAGCCCCTCTCATCATGTGTGTTTATGGTCGTGTCTGTGGTTTTTCATGTTTTATCAGCGGTTGTGTGTAAATCTGTGTGGTTTTAACCTCCACGTGACTTTGAGCTTCTGATGCTTCAAGCGTGCGTTTATGATAAATCTGGCGCGTTTATGAACGCATATGTAACGCGCCACACCGGATTATTTCAGCTTCGATGATGTTTTATATGTTTATGATAGTTATGAGAATACAAATAAACTCTTACCGTGAGCGCTGGAGTCCTCTGGAGTCCACAAGGACCCCTTACGCACTTCCGTTCACGCGGAGTAGCTGCTGCGTCACAGCGTCACGACGCGACGCGGAGACGAACTGCGACTTCACCGCGATTCACTACAACACCATGAATCCTGACAGGCCTGCCTACAGTACATGCAGTACATACAGATGCCGATGTTGTAGATGTAGATGTAGATGTTGTAGATGCAGCTGACTGTATGTTGTTGTGAATGAAATAAAATAAAATAGTGGGCACTTATTGAAATGTTGGACATTAAATTAAAATAAATTTAAAAGAGTAAAAACATTAAGTGGGCACTGACTGCAGTGTTTAGAAAATACAATTAAAAAATGTAATTTATTGGTGCTGGAAATAAAATAAAATATTGTTTCCCATCTAATCAGTTTCCTAATCAAATAAAAAGAGAACAGAAGAGAAATAAATACAAACAAAATAAATTGAAATACAATCATAATAAAATTCAAATAAATAAAAAATCTAGTGGGGGGTTTTTTTTTTTTTTTTTTTTTTTTTTTACATGGTCTCTATTTCCTCTACTCTGTTTCCTAATAAAATAAAATTAGAAAAATAATACAATTACATTTAAATAACAATATAATAAAGAAAACAATATTTTAATTAAAAAAAAAATTCCCCCTCTATATTAGTCTCTATTTCCTATACTCTGTTTCCTGACTGAGACCATGTGGCTGTCAGTCAGGAATCATGATGGCTTTTGAGTGTGTTGGTCAGAGCTTCTGTCCTGCCACTGTTTCGTAATTGATGGACAGACAGATATAAAAAAGAGGTGAGCTGAGTTTCATGATTCTGAAGGGCACAACATGAAAGACTGACAGAGAGAGATTGGTCTTTCAGGACTCCGTGGAAACAGATGCGGAGTGTGTTTGATGAGAGATGAAGCGTCAGACTGTAAGTGGCTCTTCGTGTTGATCTGTGTGTAAATCTCACCTCTTCATCAGGTAGATGTTTGTTTCTCATTCACTTTCTCTTCCTAAACTAATTTCGTTCTCTCTCTTCATCTCATTCTCATCTCTTGTTTTTTCCTCTCTCTTTAGTGTTTCAATATGCTTTATTCTTGTCATCGTTTTTGATATTGCTTCCAAAATAATGCAACTTAAAGTGCATGCTAAGACCACGTTTACTTTGATATAAACCATAGTACTCTATGATTACCATATTTATATGGCATTGTTTTTACATTATACTCAGAGATTCTTTAAAGGATTACCAGCATGGTAATGGCAAAAAAAAAATACAAGACTGATCTTGATCACCCTGTTGGGGTTTATTCTGTTTATGTTTTGTTTCTCCAGGGTCTAACGTGAACAAATCTTTGTCACAATGATTTCTTCACATGCACTGTAAACCCTAATAGTTTTAGAGCGACTCAAATCATTTCAGGAAACACTTTTCTCCAGTTTAATTGAGTAACGGCAAAAACCCCCCC
>NW_015506067.1:669466-671508 GCF_001515645.1 Sinocyclocheilus grahami
TTACATAGAAAATGTCATTTAGTATTTTACATTAATGACAAGTCATTTGATTTCAAATTGATTGATGTTTTGAGTCTCCACTGCTCACAGGCACTGTGATACTGATTTTACATAGGTTAGTTAAATATATGGAATGCCAAACCTGACAAAATTATATATTTATATACACACACAAAGAAAAAAATTATAATTATTGACTTAGATGGGCAATTAGATGGGCAATATGGCCAAAATTTACATAAGGAAATAAAATTATAAATAATTATATATTTCTTTCTTTCTTTCTTTATTACAATTCTTTGTATATTTATGTATTTATTTGTTTTTTTGTTAGGTTTGGCATTCCATATAAATATTCCTATTACATAAATGTATTGATTTATTTTGGCTTCATTTGGAACTATTTAAAGAGCTGAATAATGATGCTAGATTGTCTTTTGTAGATTGTTATATTGTTTTGACACAAGATGTCGCTGGAGGAGTAAGAAAAGGAGGGGAGAGTAGAGCGCAGAAGTGTTAGGGTAGAAGCATATGGTTGTGCTGTTGCAAGAGACTGATAAAAAGAAGTATCTTAATTCATCATACTTTCTCCTATGTCTAATTCGTCTGCATAAGAAGCAACAAAATTGGCCACAAGGATCCTGAATGCCTGTGCATAAAATTGAAGAAGGATGTCCTCGGTAAACACCCCATTTCCAAGTCCCTTCTTTCCATGCCTGGGCAATCCAGCTATAACATTTACAATGTGGGAGAAAATGTTTCGCAACTATCTACTTGTGATCAGTGCAACTGGTGATGAGTGGCCTGGGGTGAGAACAAAGGCTCTTCTACTTCATTGCCTTGGAACTGAAGGGCAACACATTTTTCTACACACTTCCCGATACAGGTGACACATTTGACTTGACAAGTGCTGTTTTACAGATATACTTTGACTCCAAAATCCACATTGTAGTGGAGAAACACGCATTTTGCGAACATACTCAAGCCCAGTGAATGAGTACTACATTACGTTGCAGCTTTAAGAGACTTGGTTACCAAATGCAAGTTCAGCACTAATACAAATGACATGACCAGGGATCAGTTAATTAAGCGTTGTAATGTTGCAAGGCACCTAATATTTGTGAGATGCTGTTGCTTGAAACTGATTTGACTTTATCAAAGGCAATCACAATTACCACTCAGATTGAGGCTGCGAGTGAACAGGCAAAGAGTATCGCAAGGGGATCAGGCCGTCCCTGTGCAAACCGTACAGACACGGTCATGCACCATTGGAGGTGACAACCCTACCCTTCGTCCTCTGGCTCTTTACCACCTACATTGTGATCCTGCATGTTACCACTGCGAGTCTGATAAACATTTGGCCAATGCACAGCACTGCCCAGCGGACTGTGCAAAATTGAAAACATTCCAGAAAACGGGACATTTTGCATGAGTTTGTCAGTCAACTGACTCACATTCTGCGCATGAAATTGAACTGCCTACTGTTCTTTACATGCATGACCAAATAAGATAATTTGTCCTGTCTCCATAAAGGGTTCTGCTGCTACTGTAGAATTTGAGTTGATTGTGGACACAGGCTCATCTGTCTCCTGCCGTGCTGCTGAGTGGTTTGTGATTGTTGCTCTGTGTAGCTTTGTTTTTCTGTTGGAATCTCTATCTTACTATCACCTTCTGTTGTTTAAACTGGTAAAATATAACTTAATTATCACCACATTTCTCATAGCATCTTTCAAACTAATTTGACATCATTCGCTTTTTTAATCTAAACCGCTAGCACAGCGCATTAGCTTTCCGTTAGCCTGTTAGCTTGTCACTCGCATTTTCATTCGCATTTCGCATTCCCAACCGCTATTTTTCTCGCTCCATTTCTTTTCTCTCTCACTCTGTTTTTCATGAGTTCATCAAACAACTGTGGTAAGTTGGAATCATTCTACAATCACTGTGAGTAATGGCTTCTTCTCCTGTTATTGTCACTTGCACTGCTTTCTCTGTCAGCGGCGAGGAATTCACATGTGATAAATGCAGGGAAATAGTTAGGCTGA
>NW_015506067.1:671518-710993 GCF_001515645.1 Sinocyclocheilus grahami
GGGCAACACATTTTTCTACACACTTCCCGATACAGGTGACACATTCGACTTGACAAGTGCTGTTTTACAGATATACTTTGACTCCAAAATCCACATTGTAGTGGAGAAACACGCATTTTGCGAACATACTCAAGCCCAGTGAATGAGTACTATATTACGTTGCAGCTTTAAGAGACTTGGTTACCAAATGCAAGTTCAGCACTAATACAAATGACATGACCAGGGATCAGTTAATTAAGCGTTGTAATGTTGCAAGGCACCTAATATTTGTGAGATGCTGTTGCTTGAAACTGATTTGACTTTATCAAAGGCAATCACAATTACCACTCAGATTGAGGCTGCGAGTGAACAGGCAAAGAGTATCGCAAGGGGATCAGGCCGTCCCTGTGCAAACCGTACAGTCACGGTCATGCACCATTGGAGGTGACAACCCTACCCTTCGTCCTCTGGCTCTTTACCACCTACATTGTGATCCTGCATGTTACCACTGCGAGTCTGATAAACATTTGGCCAATGCACAGCACTGCCCAGCGGACTGTGCAAATTTGAAAACATTCCAGAAAACGGGACATTTTGCATGAGTTTGTCAGTCAACTGACTCACATTCTACACATGAAATTGAACTGCCTACTGTTCTTTACATGCATGACCAAATAAGATAATTTGTCCTGTCTCCATAAAGGGTTCTGCTGCTACTGTAGAATTTGAGTTGATGGTGGACACAGGCTCATCTGTCTCCTGCCGTGCTGCTGAGTGGTTTGTGATTGTTGCTCTGTGTAGCTTTGTTTTTCTGTTGGAATCTCTATCTTACTATCACCTTCTGTTGTTTAAACTGGTAAAATATAACTTAATTATCACCACATTTCTGATAGCATCTATCAAACTAATTTGACATCATTCGCTTTTTTAATCTAAACCACTAGCACAGCGCATTAGCTTTCCGTTAGCCTGTTAGCTTGTCACTCGCATTTTCATTCGCATTTCGCATTCCCAACCGCTATTTTTCTCGCTCCATTTCTTTTCTCTCTCACTGTTTTTCATGAGTTCATCAAACAACTGTGGTAAGTTGGAATCATTCTACAATCACTGTGAGTAATGGCTTCTTCTCCTGTTATTGTCACTTGCACTGCTTTCTCTGTCAGCAGCGAGGAATTCACATGTGATAAATGCAGGGAAATAGTTAGGCTGACAGAGAAGATTTCAGAACTAGAGACACGCATCCAAACTTTAACTGAGGATAGTAAGAATGTGAGGGCCTTAGATATAGCTTTGGATGTGACTAGCTTAGCGAGTCCCTTACATTGTTCATTGTTACAATGCCTCTGCAGCAAAGTGACTGTGAGGCGGCATAGTCACAGGACAAAACACAGCTCTTCCGTTCCGATCAAAACATTAAAGCTGCAGTCCGTAAGTTTTGCCTCTTTGTCGCCATCTCTGTTTGAAAACCTGGAATTGCAGTTACTTGCGGAATTATCTTCCTTGCGTGGGTTGTACTCTGGCACGGCTCCAGTGCGGATGAATCCAATGTTTTGAGCAGTATGTGTGGTAGTCAGTCACCGCACCGGTGTGAATCCTATACGTAGTAATCACAGATTCAAGCCTATGTCTTTGAATATATGACCCAAATAAGAATGTTCACCATATATTGTCATCTGAACAAGTAAGTAACAAGTCTGCCACGTTTGTTCTGACCAACTGAGGAAAAAAGCATTACAATAAATCATGCTACCAATAGTGATTTAATCTAACGATCGATTAGCTCATATCACATCAAACCGTGCAAATTATTATTATTGTTATACTTTACTGTCAGTTTATTCATGTTAACAACATCAACATTGCATGACTATGAGTATAGTATGTGTGTAGATTTCAATTTCTGTACAGTCTAATCTCTAATTGTCATAGCATTCGAATTTCATACCAAGAAATTATTTTAACCCAAAAAGCAAACTAAGCTCCCTTCAAACTGGTTGTCTTTAAAATACAAATCTTGTGTAATCCCAGGCTATCTGTAATCAGAAGCACATTTAAAACTGGAATATCATTTAATTTCATTCACATGTGTTTCATATAATCCTTTCTGGATTACAATCCGCCATCAAAATGATTTTTTGACATTTAATTAGTCTAGCTGCTGTGAGAAAAGGCTAATGATCTGCCATCTGCAGGATCCTCACATGCGATAGCCTAGTAGTCGGGACAACTTCTTTATGTTTACAGAAGTAACGTAATGACGCAGCGGCATGCTCGAATTTCCCGCGAAAACCTACCCGTACCACTCAAATTAGAAAACATTATTATAAGCTGACCGTTGTGAATCGGGCTAAAGTAAGGCGATAGTTTTGAACACTGACTGGTTATGTACATGCTCAAATATTGATTTTGGATAATTTTTAACCAAAAAAAGTTACGGACTGCAGCTTTAAACAGGTTCTCCCCACTCAGTGATGCCCCAGGTAGCCAGCGCAATCGGGCCAATTGTGGCTAAGTGTCGGCACACTCGGTTGTGTTCTGGCAGCGGCTCACCAAAAGTGAGCCAGCTCTGGCCCAGTAATGGTTGCCAGATTTGGCTAGGCTTTGGATGTGCAGACCTGGCCCGATTTGCACTGAGACACGGCACATTTAGCCACATTCGGCCTGATTACGGACCATAAGGGCTGGTCTGATTTTGGCTGAGATATGGGCATGCAGACCCGGACCAGTTTAGGTTGAGTGCTGGGGGTGGGTCTCTGTTTACAATGTGGTAAATAGTATGTAGCAGTGACACTTAAACTTAAACAACATATTTTACCTGCCCATGTTATTTCTTAGTGTATTTTTTATTTATTTTAATTCCTATTAATATTTTTTTCTTTTTATCCAACATTCTTTTTTTCTTTAACTACATTTGGAAATTAATGATTTAATTCATATAATGAAACAAGCTTAAAGTGGTTAAGGCAACTTAACATTATTTTTTTGCTATATGAGTTTCAAGACATGTGCGCTAGCTTTGACATCTAATGACAAAACCTGACGGGCTTTTTGTTCTGCTAATTGCCAGAAGACCAGAAGAACTTGCTACCCTGGTGAGTAAACATTTGATAATCTAACATTTAATATAATTTTAATAAACCGTTCTACACATATAATATCAAAGTAATGTTTATTTATAATGAAGCTATAATTGTGAGTTCACTGACTTAATGTTAGAGTTTAGCTCCAACCATAATCAAGCACACCTGATCCAGCTAATCAAGGTCTTCAGGATTACTAGAAACTTCCAAGCAGGTGTGATTTGGAGCTGGTTGGAGCTAAACTCTGCAGAGCCTCGGCCCTCCAGGAATTGAGTTTGACACCACTGGTCTATAGTAGTGCGACTGATCTTTTTTCTTTTTCTTTTTTTCAATTAGTGGAAAGAAATGCAAGTACTGGCAGTGTGCCAGATGGAGAGATTGAAAAGTTCATCAAAAGATGGCTGCTGCTCACTTTGGACAGAGATGGGGGAAGAAAAGAGCAGGCCCGAATGCAAACAAATTCTTCCAAAGGTATGTTCCAAGTGTTAACATTTACCAGAGTTACCATTCATGTTATCATTCTGAGATTGTCTGAATAACCATACATGTCATTATCTGTTCCCCTTTTTGTCTCTCTTTCTGTCAATCTGTCCCTCTTTTAGGGTACGCTTACTTGAGGAAGCTCCTGGATTTTTTTTTCTTTTCAAATAAATTCTAATATCACTCATGTTTTCATTGTGTAATTTTTATACTTGGGGAAAAGGAACACATATGGGTGTTATGGGGTAATTCATGGGGTAGTAGGTGGGGATGCCATGAAAATAAATGGTGTAAGGCAAACCCTTAATCATTGTAAAGGTAACATTTAGTTGACATGCATAAGTACATGCAGGCTTAACAAGGACACTGTAAAATATATATTTTATTTTAGTTGGAAGTAGATGCCATCTTAAGGATTTTAAGGAAACAATGTCATTTTGTGGAAAACAAATTATTCAAAGCTCTGGTTTTATATAAAAACTGGAAGGAGTCTTTAATACACATATTTTAGAAGTTGTAATTCTTTATGAGTAAGTGTAAGTATGTATATACAGTGGTGTGAAAAAATGTTGGGCCCCTTCCTGATTTCTTATTTTTTTTGCATGTTTGTCACACTTTAATGTTTCAGATCATCAAACAAATTTAAATATTAGTCAAAGATAACACAAGTAAACACAACATGCAGTTTTTAAATTAAGGTTTTTATTATTAAGGGAAAACCTCCAATGTAGCTGAATTACAACAATTCTGCATAGATGAGTGGACCAAAATTCCTCCACAGCGCTGTAACAGACTCATTGCAAGTTATCGCAAACGCTTGATTGCAGTTGTTGCTGCTAAGGGTAGCCCAACCAGTTATTAGGTTTAGGGGGCAAACACTTTTTCACACAGGGCCATGTACTTTTGAATTTTGTTTTCCCTTAATAATAAAAACCTTCATTTAAAAACTGCATGTTATGTTCACTTGCATTATCTTTTACTAATATTTAAAATAGTTTGATGATCTGAAACATTAAAGTGTGACAAACATGCACAAAAATAAGAAATCCGGAAGGGGGCCAACACTTTTTCACACCACTGTATATATATAATTTTTATTTAATTTTTTTAATTTAGACAACGCCATTAGTACCGGCTAGGTGTCAGCATGATTGTGATCCAGTGTTGGCTCAGTTTCAGTACCCAGTGTTGGACCAGTGCTGGCTAAGTGTACCATTTTGGTTGGCGTGATTGTGGCCCAATGCCGGTGGTGTTGGCGCAGTTTCTGTACCCAGACTCGGGCCAGTACTGGGTAAGTGTACCATTTTGTTTGGTGTGATTGTGGTCCAATGCCGGTGGTGTTGGCTCAGTTTCAGTACCCAGACTCGGGCCAGTACTGGGTAAGTGTACCATTTTGTTTGGTGTGATTGTGGTCCAATGCCGGTGGTGTTGGCTCAGTTTCAGTACCCAGTGTTGGACCAGTGCTGGCTAAGTGTACCATTTTGGTTGGCGTGATTGTGGCCCAATGCCGGCAGCCGGACACGGGCCAGTGTATTTGGGCCGATTCTGGGGCGTCATTCATCCCATGTCCATGCCGAGTCTGGCAACTGCAGTTATTTCTTCTGGCCTGCTGGATTTGGACCATTATCGGGCCAAACCGTTTTGGCAACCTGGGGCACCCACTGAGAAACCTGATGAAAGTGCTCTAGTTATTGGCGATTCTATTGTACGGAACATGAAAATAGAGACACCAGCCAGCATTGTTCAATGTTTACCAGGAGCCAGAGCGCCTGACATCTTGGCAAATTTTAAAGTGCTGGCTAATGTTAAATGTAAATTCAGTAAGATTGTTATTGTTGAAGATTTTTATTAATCAAAATATGAATTACTCAAGTACAATCAATATGAATATAGCCATTTATATATCAAGTTATTCTACTATTATAATCATGTATTTACCTGTGTATAGAGGCCTGCATGAGAATGGAATGTGCAGACATAACAAAAATACAGTATATTGTAACCCAGGTTACCAACACTCAACTTAGCTGGGAGTAGTTATTTTCATGAGCTCTGAAACGACCAATAAGAGTATATTTTATGTTGAAGAATTGACCAATTACGAGTGAGAATGTTGGATAGTACTTTTCGCATGCGGTTTGTGCATGCTCTCTCTCTCTCTTCATTGGAACAGAAGTGAACGGAGGCGTTTCAGGTCTCTCCGATTAAAATGTAAGAATTTGATTAATCAAGTAGAAATATTTGATTAAAAACCGAGTGATATTTGCCCAGAGACGCTGTATCGACTTTCTATTCTATTTTAATTCTACTTTATCTATATCTATCTTCTTCTTTTTTTTTATAAAAAAACAAACAAACAAAAAAACAAACACTAGCTTTCTAGTGTAGTTCTAGTCTTCATTTTTTTGGACAGAGTGGAAACTGAGTTAGTTGGAGCTACAAGGGATTAAAACGGTCAATCTCATCCAGGGTCTTGGTGAGTTAAAGTCACCATGAAATCAAAATGGATAATTCTTATTTTTTAATGGAATACTGTAGTGTTTATTATAAATAATTTATCTGTGCACTTCATTCTTTTTTTTAAATTCATGTGCCCTCGTAATCTTTAATCAAAAAAGTGAACCTTCCCTCCCCCTCAAAATAACTCATCTTCTCTTTCAGTCACGAGCTGCGGCGCTAGTGATGTGAGGGGTAAACGCTGGGATAAACGACAGGGGGAAAAGCTGAAGCTGATGCTTCACTTTATAGCACTGACACCAGTCATGAGGGAGTACATTAACCCTAAACATTGAAAAGATATTAGGATATTATGACAAAATTTTCTTTTAGCCAAACCCATTTCAAACAAGGTTATTTTATTATATTATTGTTACCTTATAGACTCAAGAATACATCCATTCCAGACATGGAAGATGCTCTGATTTGAATTTACAACATTTATTTTACCAACCAAACATGTTAGAAGTACACACACACATAAATTTAAATAAAGACGAACCCCAGCTGGCCGGCCATCGGTCCCTTTCTCTGTGTCGGACTTAACTTTCTTTGGTTTTCGTCTTCTAAATCAGTGTTTCCCAACCTTTCTTTAGTCGCGGCACCCTTTGGAAATTTTAACAAATTTGTTGGCGCCCTACAAAATTAATTTTGTATCAATATTTGAATTTCTAACTTCAATGTGATAATTTGAAAAGTATAGATATTCGGTACAACAGGGAAGAACTGCAGATTATAATGTCATACAGATATTTTTAATATTATTAAAAAAAATGTGTCTATCGGTGGTGGCAATCAGTAGGCTAATTTCTAATGAAGAGACCAATTTATATGACAGATTTGAATGTAGGCTTTTATTCATATGTAAACATTGTGAGATAGCTAGTTAATTAGGTAATTAAACAAAGTTTTGCTCACTCAGTGTATTTTTGATTTTTAGTTTTTCGGGTAGGTCGAACACACAGTAGGGCTATTAAGAGATTCTTTTTTTTTTTTTTACCAATTATCCAAATAATGTTTAATGCGGCTTGAGGAAGTGACGTCGCCTGCGTCTGCGCAGTGCGACCTAATGCAGCCCCTGAATGAGACACAGGAAACAGAAATACTGCAAAAATAATAATAATAACGCGACTAAACGAGACGAAATAACGTTATAACATTTCGTTTCGTCTCGTTTTGGTCAACAGTGAATCCTGAGCGGTGGACTAATTTTCGGCAGCCGGAATTTCAGTGCATCTCTAATTATTGGCGACATTAGAAACGGATATTATATAATAGATGCAGTGTTTCTCAATAATGCCGCGAGTGCGGCTTGAGGAAGTGACGTCGCCTGCGTCTGCGCAGTGCGACCTAATGCAGCCCCTGAATGAGACACAGGAAACAGAAATACTGCAAAAATAATAATAATAACGCAAATTTTCGTTGACGAAAGCAACACTAGTTGGCTGTGAATCCAGTGAAGAGAAATCCCTCACCACTAACTGCAAACTGGCATTCAGATCTGCCTCCATTTTGTTAGCAACGCCCCAGCTTCCAACGATCTAATTAATTCCCGAAGGACGAAATCAAGTCCCGCCCTCTCATTTCAGTTGCCGTTTCACTCGGATATACATCACAGTAGAGAAGAAAAGACAATCGCAACTTCCGTTTCATGCCGACTTTAAAAATGTTATTTCATGTATTAATCTTTGTGAAAGCATGCTGTAATTGAGTTCATTTATGAATCATGAATGTATGTTGCAAGATCACATGTGATACTTTTATGCGTGTGTGTTCATTTGAAAAAAGAGATCGTCATTTTGTTACTTTGTAAAACATAGTGATATGCGCCTGTTCTGAAAATGATATTAATGACGGTTTTATGACCTTGTCATTAAAGGTCAGGTTTTTTTGTTTGTTGTTGTTTTTTTTCTACTTTTGATTCGGTTTCATCATTGCCCTGTTGAGTGTATGCTGCAAGCTCGGAACTGACACTGTATGGAGATCGATGCTTTACGGAATGGAGTCTCTGGATTCCCGGATTTCGTCCAAACTCTCGTGTTCATGGAGAGAGTGAGGACTGGCGAGCCGCAAGGAGTTTTCAACAAGTGCTACTGAGTGACATTGACATTGCTGTTGCCGAACTGGACGGTAGGAAAGTTAATTAGTAATTAGTGAATTCAGCCACATTCACAAGTTTGTGAATGGACCTCAAGTACTGAATCACAAGACTCTTGAAAATTGAGCTTTGAATTCATATGTGGATTTATTCAGGTTTATTTGGGGTTTCTTCCTAATTGTGCTTTTTTCCCCCTCTAATTTGATCAAGTGTATTTGTTTTTTCCAATTTGTTTTTTTTTTTCATTTTACAAATTTGAGACAAGAAAGGGAAATGTATTCCTTGCAAATTCAGAAAGTGTATCAAATAAGGGCTAAGTTTAAAAATGTTCTGGAATCAAGCTTTCACTCAAAAAGGTGAGCACGCTGAGCTATTGATGCCGGTTAAATTTTTTTTTAAATCTGAACAAAGGATACAATCCCCATTTTATTTTATTTTCTCCAGAGTAAACAAAGAAATAAGTTAGTGATTCCTAAAAAGGAGCACACAAAAGGTTAATTTCTTTGACTGATGTGAAGTTGTGGTTGAATGGTGATTGTAGTTCCCAAATGAGTTTTCTTAGTTTTCTTTTGAAGTCCTTGAAATCTATAAAGGGAAAGAAAGAAGTTAGTGTCAAAACAACTTGCACTGAAATAGGTTTTCTTTTCTTTGGTTGAGAAAGTAACCCATTGTATTTTATTTTTTTTCTTCTTCTGAAAATGATATTAATGACGGTTTTATGACCTTGTCATTAAAGGTCAGGTTTTTTTGTTTGTTGTTGTTTTTTTTCTACTTTTGATTCGGTTTCATCATTGCCCTGTTGAGTGTATGCTGCAAGCTCGGAACTGACACTGTATGGAGATCGATGCTTTACGGAATGGAGTCTCTGGATTCCCGGATTTCGTCCAAACTCTCGTGTTCATGGAGAGAGTGAGGACTGGCGAGCCGCAAGGAGTTTTCAACAAGTGCTACTGAGTGATATTGACATTGCTGTTGCCGAACTGGACGGTAGGAAAGTTAATTAGTAATTAGTGAATTCAGCCACATTCACAAGTTTGTGAATGGACCTCAAGTACTGAATCACAAGACTCTTGAAAATTGAGCTTTGAATTCATATGTGGATTTATTCAGGTTTATTTGGGGTTTCTTCCTAATTGTGCTTTTTTCCCCCTCTAATTTGATCAAGTGTATTTGTTTTTTCCAATTTGTTTTTTTTTTTCATTTTACAAATTTGAGACAAGAAAGGGAAATGTATTCCTTGCAAATTCAGAAAGTGTATCAAATAAGGGCTAAGTTTAAAAATGTTCTGGAATCAAGCTTTCACTCAAAAAGGTGAGCACGCTGAGCTATTGATGCCGGTTAAATTTTTTTTTAAATCTGAACAAAGGATACAATCCCCATTTTATTTTATTTTCTCCAGAGTAAACAAAGAAATAAGTTAGTGATTCCTAAAAAGGAGCACACAAAAGGTTAATTTCTTTGACTGATGTGAAGTTGTGGTTGAATGGTGATTGTAGTTCCCAAATGAGTTTTCTTAGTTTTCTTTTGAAGTCCTTGAAATCTATAAAGGGAAAGAAAGAAGTTAGTGTCAAAACAACTTGCACTGAAATAGGTTTTCTTTTCTTTGGTTGAGAAAGTTACCCATTTTACTTTTTTCCCCTCATTCCTCTAACTGGTGCATTTCAATTGCTAAGTCAAACGGTTGCTTTTGACAAATAACACTAAGTTAAACATTTTACCGTGTCTGAGTGATTCATTGTTGTTGTTGAGCTCCTTATTCTCCGTAGGCGAACCTGAACTTCTGAACACTGGTCGTATTCAGAACCCATCGTATCTGGAGTATTTGGTGCAGTGGGTTACAGAAAGAACTTGGTGAGAGCCAGCCAGGAGAATTTGGGGTGTCGTACAACAACAGTGACCTCAGTGGGTGCGTAGTGTATACAGTGCAGTTGGTGAGAACTATGGATATTGTGAGGCGAGAGAAAGTAAGCGTTCCCAATGCTGTTTTAGTGAGCGGTATAACACTCCCTGAATCCGATCAAGAGTCATGGCTGATGCATTACGGTAGCATAAAGCGAACCTTGCTTATAGATAGCCCAGCCTCTGAATCTCACAGACAGGCTATCATAAAGTTCCAATATAGCTCAGCCATGGATACACTGCGATCCTTGTTGCCATTACGAATCATTAGTGCTCGTCATGCGGATGTCCTTTTTAACGTGCGTGCCCTGAGCAGTGAGCAGTGTGTGATGACGTCACTAGAGACTATTTGGAAGAATTGCAAGAAATTGCTAGAGTTAGCGGAAAACCTTTTCAGCTTGTGATTCAAGAGGAGCTGAGGAAGCTTGATGCTGTTAGCTCTCTCATTGATTTGTCACCCACGCCTAGTGACAGTCCTGTTGCAGTTGAGTCTCAAACTCCTCAATTATCTCAGTCACAGGGAGCAGGCGAGGGGGCACTTCCTCCTCCATCTGCAGATCAAGTGTCCTTTCCGAGTGTTCAACAAAGCAAGGAGCCAAACCTGACCAAGACTTTTGGGGCAAATGCAGTGCCTATGTCTGCTGCCTTGCCCATGGATGTGTTAAGTCCCCCTAGCGTGCCGCGAGTAGTGGTCGAGCATGTTGTGCGGACTACTGATGCTGTATCAACTCAGTATGTTCCTGTACATCTGCGATCGTTCTTGGGAAAAATCCCCAGACCCCCTAACGAACCTGATTACGATACTTGGAGGGCGAGTGTTGAATTCTTGCTTGATGACCCATCCATTTCTGACTTGTCGCGTACCAGGAAAATCCTGGATAGTCTTTTGCCGTCTGCAGCTGATGTTGTAAAGCATATTGGACCTCAAGCATCTCCAGCAGTATATTTGGAGCTGCTTGAGTCTGTTTATGGGTCAGTCGAAGACGGCGACGAATTATTGGCACGATATGCCAATAATTCCTATTGACCCTGGCACGATATGCCAATAATTCCTATTGACCCTGTTGCAAAATCAGGGGGAGAAACCCTCAAGCTACTTGCATCCGCTGCAAGTCATGCTGAGTGCGACAGTGCGAAGGGGAGGCATTTCCAAAGCAGAGTGTGACCGTAGCTTGCTAAAGCAATTTTGTAGAGGGTGTTGGGATAATCGATTGCTTGCAAATTTGCACCTTGAAGAAAGAAAGACCAACCCACCTTTGTTTGCCGAGTTAGTAGTGTCTGTTAGGGCTGAGGAAGATAAGCAGGCTTCCAAGGAAGAGCGTATTCCCCGTATTCTGGTTTAGTTTCCAGTCTGTTAAGCCAAAAGCTACTGCACATCAGCTGTCCACTCTTGTTGCTGGGGTGGGAGGTGCAGCAACTGCTGAAGTGGATCCGTCAGAAAAGGCGATGGCAGGCATTCACACGCAGTTGTCTCCTCTGAAAATTTCAGTTTCTAAGAGGGGGCAGGCTGATCGCAAGGAAGCTGAAGAATTTTCGGCTTTAAAAACAGAAGTGAATGAGTTGACAAGGCAAGGCAAGGCAAGGCAAGTTTATTTGTATAGCACATTTCATACACAATGGTAATTCAAAGTGCTTTACATAGAATAAAATAAAAACAATAATCACAACAATAAAACAAGGAATTTAAAACTTTGAAAATTATTAAAAAAAAATTTATTTAAGAGGTTTAAAATGAATTTAAGAAATGCTCAACTCGCTGGAATTTACCTTGTTTGATGCGCCTACATGCCAAAAAGTACCAGAAAAAAGAATCTTTCAAATAACAGCTTCTAAACAGGAGTTAGAACATTATTTGTGAAGTGATTGAAAATGTCCAAATTTGCATCGAAATGTGTCATGGTGAGTTTCTCTTGCAAAAACAGGCTTTATAAAACACATTAACCCCACAATCCTATTGTACTCTGTGCCATAAGCACTTTAATTGATTATTTATTGAATTATGTTTCATTTTTATGTTTTTCTAAGCAGCGCAAATACAGGCTATGGAGTCGGTTGTGCCTAAGAAATTGCCACACTCTGACTTAAATGCATCTGAACTTGCAGAGTTGAGGAGACAGGTGGCTGAGTTAAAAACTCAAATGGTCACAATGGAAGTGCAGAAAAGCCAAATGCAAAAAGCGATGGGGTCTCGTGGAAATTTTGAAAATTCACGGTTCAGACAGCTTGAGTCAAGGGAATTTAAGCAGTCTCCGATGAATTTGGTGGGGGCATCTCGACCTCCTCCCGGGTATTGTTTTCACTGTGGCGAGGAGGGACACATTGCTGTCCACTGTGAAAATGGACCAGACCCCTCCAAAGTGGCCAGAAAATGCAGTTTGTTAAGGGAGAAGCAAGCCCTATGGGGACTTCCAGAACCAAGTGAAATCGCGGCAGGGAAACTCCAAGCCGTCTCTGCAGTAGGGCATGCAGAGAACGGGGGCGAGTCTCAGTGCCCTAAACAAGACCAGGAAACTTTTGACTACTATTAAAAAGGTACAATGAAAGGGAGGTTGCCAAAAGGTTTAATTGGAACAAAATGTACTGCTCAGGTGTGCATTGAGGGGATGAAGGTGAATTGTTTGCTGGATACTGGGTCCTAAGTGACCACAATTCCTTCATCTTTCCGCAAAGCCCATCTGGCAGACTATCCAGTGATGCCGTTGAAAGCTCTGTTAGAAGTAGAAGGCGCCAACGGGCAGTCTGTTCCCTATTTAGGGTACGTGGAGCTAACTTTAACCTTCCCTAAGGAATTTTTGGGTGTAGAAGCCGAAATTGACACCTTAGCCTTGGTGGTCCCCGACCTGGTAGGAGTGCAGCAAATATTAATCGGAACAAACTCCCCTGACACTCTGTGTTGAGGGTGATGATGTTGAGCCTAACCCAACCTTCAGTGGGTATCGTGCTGTGCTTAAGATTCTGAGTGCCAGGCACAAGCAAAGGTGTGTAGAGACCTTGGGACAAGTGACCGTGCTGAAACGATGCCTGCGGGTGGTACAGCAGTAGTTGATGGAGTTGTTTACCTGAGTAGCTGCTTTCCAGAGAATGTAGCTCTCATTGGGTGTTCTGAACTGTCCAACTTTCCAGGTGGTTTAGTCGTCGCCAGTGGTCTGAGCATCATATGGGGAGCTTGGTCTTTATTGATGATCTAATTGTATTCTCAGAAACCCTTGAGGAGCATGAGCTCTGTCTAATACAAGTCCTCAAATGCTTGAAAGAGTACGATTTAAAACTTTCTCCCGACAAGTGTACGTTTTTTCAGACATCCGTACGGTATCTGGGTCATGTCGTGTCTGAACATGGTGTGAGTACTGACCCGAGCAAAATAGAAGGCGGAAAAAACGTGGCCGAGACCACAAAATCTCAAAGAGTTGAAATCCTTTTTAGGATTAGCTGGGTATTACCAGAGATTCATGCAGGACTTTTCCAAGATTGTCAGACCCTTGAATTACCTCACAGCAGGGTATCCCTCCTGTTGAGAGGAGGACTAAATATAAGGAAGTAAATCGGCCCTACTTTAACCCAAAAGAGCCATTTGGGGATAGATGGACCATGGAGTGCCAACAAGCATTCGAAGCCATCGTCGACAAACTGACAACTGCTCCAATACTTTGTAATACATTGGCTATGCTGATCCAAAGCTGCCCTACCTGTTGCATACCGATGCTAGCACCACCGGGCTCAGTGCTGCTTTGTATCAAGAGCAGGAAGGGCAGCTAAGTGTCGTTGCATATGCCAGTCGTGGTTTGACCCGTAGCGAGGCTAAGTATCCAGCTCATAATTTGGAATTTTTAGTGTTTAAGTGGGTGGTGACAGTTAAGTTTAGCAATTACTCGTATGGGAGCGAATTCACAGTTGTGACCGACAGTAATCCCTAGACGTACGTCCTAACTTCAGCGAAACTCGATACCACTAGCTACCGGTGGGTGTCCAGTCTATCCACCTTCAACTTTAAGATTTATACCGGGCAGGTGCCCAGAATCAGGACGCAGACGGGTTGTCTCGACGTCCCAATGGACAACTCACAGATGACCTTGAATCTCAGAAGGAATGGGAGAGCATTAAGCAGTTCACGTTAAATCCTCTGGAGGCCAAACAGGGCCAGCAGGTTATGCTTCCAGAAGTGGTGAAAGCCATCTGTGAGAGGCATCAGATTGATCAGCCCTCACCTTTTGCCTTGGTCGAGTCCTTAGGCATGACTGCAGATGCGTTACCTCAGGTGTTCATGGATGAGTGTGATCATGGTTTACCTTCTATCCCTAGGTTGTCTGAAGATGATTTAAGGTGTAAACAGAGGGAAGACCCTGAGATGAACAAGGTCATTGGCTATCTAATGTCTAGCAAGAAGCCGCTTAGTGTGAAAGGCAAGTCACTAAACATGGTTTTGTGGCTTAAGGAATGCAACAAATTTGAGATGATAAATGGGCTATTGTATCGTAAGCGTGTGGATCAAGGAAGGGTCCAGAGACAGTTAGCGTTGCCCAAATGTCTCAGAGAGATAGTGCTTACTTGTTTGCACAATGATATGGGCCATTTAGGCATAGAGAGGACTCTAGATCTTCTTCGTTCCCGGTTTTATTGGCCACGAATGGCCAATGCTGTAGAGAGAAAGATCCGAACTTGTGAGCGCTGTGTCAGGAGGAAGTCCACAGTCCAGAAGGCTGCTTTTTAGTGCATTATGGCTTCCCAGAGAAGCTACACAGCGATCAAGGGCCAGATTTCGAGTCCAACACCATCCAGGAATTATGTAAGATTGCTGGTATTCGTAAAGTTAGAACAACGCCCTACCACCCTAGGCGGAACCCAGTAGAGCGATTTAACAGAACTCTATTGCAGATGCTGGGTACCCTAGAAAACAAACAGAAAGCTTATTGGAAAGAGTATGTCAAACCGCTGGTGCACGCGTACAATTGCACCAGAAACGATGTCACAGGCTATTCACTGTATGAGCTGATGTTTGCCTCGGTTGCCACTGGACATTACTTTTGGTCTCTTGAATGATGAACCGTGCCACTCCCACTCAAAGTATGTAACCTCTCTAAAGAGTAGGCTGGAAGAAAGTTACAAGTTAGCTTTGGAAAATAGCAGGAAAGTGGCCGAACGGAACAAAAAGAGGTTAGACAGAAATGTGGTGGCTTCTGTTTTGGAAGTAGATAGGATGTTAGGGGAAACAAAAACAGTCGGATAAGTGGGAACCAAATGTGTAGATTGTCTTAAAGAAAGCACAAAATGTTCCAGTGTATACCGCCTGTCCTGAGGGGAAGAATGGTCCCGTCCGCACTCCGCATCAAGACTTGAATGAACAACCAGTTGATCTTGATGCAGCAGGTTCTAGCCAACCAAATGTTGATCCCCTGGAAGAGACACAGCAGGAAGTTAATGAGGCAAAAAAAAGGACACATATTTGATGAAATGAGTGAGAACTTAACTGAAAGGGATGGAGTGGAATCCGAGAATGAAGAGGGTGATCTTGTAGAATGTGGAGCAGACGACGCTGCAATAGTCTCGGGGGAGGTTGGTTGTCATACCTCTTAGTTTGTTAACGGGTCTCCTGAGACACTGGAGAATGTAGTTGTGAATCCAGTTGAAGGGGAACTATCCTGCACCTGAGATGATACCTGAAGTTGTTTCAAGTGAAGGGATGCTATAAGATGAAAACCCGCAGTGTGATTTTGTACAACGGAGCAGTGTAACTTTTTATTTGTTTCTTTAACTGTATTTTATTTTGATAATGAACAGGCTGCAATGTCGCAAAAATTTGTTGTGTGTGCATGTGAGGCACCGGCCCGATGGTCATACCAACGCTGGTTGGTTATACAGATAGAAGCAAAACATTATTCAAAACTGTCAAGCTTTTGCAAAATAAAAAAAAACTACTTTCTGCTGTCTCGTTTTCCTATCCGAGAACTTTGGAATGCGGCACAATGAACCGTACCTCAGCACATTTTTTCTTTCGTTTTGTTCATCTGTCAATGATTTAAGTGAAATATATTTTGTGTATATGCCTATATTCCTTTTTATGTAAGCCTATAGTTTTATTCTGTTTTCTCCCCACCAGGGAAAGTGATCTGTGATCTGTAGAATCCTTCTTACACTATCCTCTGTATTTTATTTTGATAATGAACAGGCTGCAATGTCGCAAAAATTTGTTGTGTGTGCATGTGAGGCACCGGCCCGATGGTCATACCAACGCTGGTTGGTTATACAGATAGAAGCAAAACATTATTCAAAACTGTCAAGCTTTTGCAAAATAAAAAAAAACTACTTTCTGCTGTCTCGTTTTCCTATCCGAGAACTTTGGAATGCGGCACAATGAACCGTACCTCAGCACATTTTTTCTTTCGTTTTGTTCATCTGTCAATGATTTAAGTGAAATATATTTTGTGTATATGCCTATATTCCTTTTTATGTAAGCCTATAGTTTTATTCTGTTTTCTCCCCACCAGGGAAAGTGATCTGTGATCTGTAGAATCCTTCTTACACTATCCTCGGATAAAGTCTAACGCATTGCCACTGCGACTTACCTATGATGAGTTCACAGCTGAGCGGGCATTTCACTCGTTGGCATCAGCATTACATTTGCATAGACCATACTACTGGAATTCGTGATTGGTTGACAGCAAATTTCAAATATTAAATGGAACGATAAAATTACATTATTAACCGGTTAATGGCTATTTCAAATTTTCGATCCTGTTCGGAACTATAAAATTTGATTTAATTTCTGTTTCTGGTTCTGTTCCTGTCAAAATTTTGTTCGTTTCCGGTTTTCATTTTCGTTCCTTGAACCAGTTCAGAGCCCTGGTAATAATATATAAATAACATATAAATACAAATAATATTGAAATTATGCAAGCAGAATTCAGTTCCGCTGTAAAGCAACTCTAAGTGTAAGTAGCCCAATTTGTTGGTAGAGGCTACAGTAACTGCCCGTGCAAAAGATGCCTGTTTATCTGTAGTGTCAGTGGCGTAACAAATAAAATGTGAAGTAACTGACGCGATCGACCCGTGTTCGAATCTACCTTTTGCCAAACTTGTTCTTCTCCTTTCCCCATCACATATCAGATTGGAAAGGCATGCATTTTCAATAAAAATAAAGGAAATATTTGAAAAGTGGAAATAAAATGCCTCATTAATAATACAGTGTTATTAGGTATGGTTAGCCATAGGTGTAGGAAGGGCTTTATTGTCCCAATAAGGCGGCATCCATTTAATAATATTAATAAATTGATAATTTATACTCAGTATGTTATTACATACTGTTTTATAATGTATTACAGTACTGAAGTATAAATATCTGCCACCTAACTACTATTTACACTTAACCTATTGATAAAGAAAATCCTGATATTTTAGTGTAAACACAATTTATCATTATTTGCACTTAGTGTAACTGGAATATATCACTTTTTCCACTTAGTGTAACTGCCAAAACTTTGTTCAGTTAAAGAGAGCTCAGTGTTGATTCAGTTCTGTTCAATACTAAAGTTAATTAATTATGAAATGAGTTCAACTGGGCAATATAGCATTGTTTACTAGTATGAAAAATAATGGTTAGCACATTTATTTGTAAGGTAACAGCCTCGACAGCTGTGCTGAATTAAGGTTCAGTGTTTGTCATGTGACAACACTGTAGCATACTACTCTGAAACATTTTGTTTCTTATTGTATACTGTTTCACATGCTATTCTTAAAAAAATAGTAGGCAGTATACTCTGTATACTGGGCAGTAGGCAGTAAGCAGTATGTTAACCCTTAAATGCATGAATGTTTTGCCAATCATTATTACATATTCAGGTCTTTAGCGACCCGGACCTATATATCCAGCACGGGTGGATTTCTAACTGCTGCAATAGCAAAAAACTCTCTTGATATTTTAAGAACAATTACAGAAGAATAGAATAAAGCATATTTCGTTACCTTTTGAAACTTAAAAGGGTTCAATTTGAGCAGATGATTTTACCATCGATGTCATCGTCAGAGTGCACGTCCACAGTACATTCAGAATCTGGCTCATATTTGCGATCTCAACCATATTCTCAAAACGATCAAATATTTTGATCACTGGCAGCTTATTCACCACATCCAGCATCAAATGGTAGTGACATTTATATTTCATTGCATACAGAAATTGCTCTGCAGTAAAGCCATTCAAACCAGTTAAATTTTTGCTGATTTACTGAAAGATATTCCTTTGTTTTATGCCTGCGGTAATTATGAGTGAAACATCACGTCATCATTGTGTATCAAACAGTGCCACCTTGAGGAAAAAAGATGCATTGCACGTATTGAGTTATCAGATATGTAATTATAGTTGCGCAGAAAAAAATACTTACACATTTACATACCTCGGGTCTCTAGCGACCCTATACACTTTTTACAAAACATTATTCAGAAAACAGGCATTCTTTTATATTTTACAAATTTTTTCTTGTTATATTGTTTATAATGAATAGATTAAGGAATACTAAGAAAGTTGATGTCTAACTTAAAAAAATGAAGGAGGGAAAGGGTAGAGAATGATGTACCGTGTTGCTAAAGACCTGAGGTATGCATTTAAGGGTTAATATGCCATTTCGAACACAGCCCCTGTCTTTATGAATGGACCACTGAATCAATGACTCATGTGATTCATTCAAAATCACGAATCATTCAGTAACGAAACACCGCTGTGTGTTGCTCAGAGATGCGTGACTGTTCTGCTGTGATCTTTGTTTGGAACTATTTTCTCTAACCAAATCAAGCAAAAACTATTATTTACAATATTGTAAATGTAAGTCACTTCATATTAATTACTAGTTTGAAATCTTGTGTGTTCACGGTGTGTGTGTGTGTTCACTACTGTGTGTTCACTACTGTGTGTGTGCACTTGGATGGGTGAAATGCAGAGCACAAATTCCGAGTATGGGTCACCATACGTGGCCACACTTTACTTCACTTCATGTAATAAAATCAGAATCATTCTTGATGAAATTTCGGTGCTTCCCTAATTAGATGTTTTAATCAGCTTAACTGTCCAGTCAGGCAAGAAAAATTCTCTTTCACTTGCCCCTTCAAAAAATCCACTTGTCCCAGACAAGCATTAATGTCGAGCTCTGTTACTGTATATAAAATTCAATCTGCCAAAGTGGCTAGTGGGAGTGACCGTGTTACCCGCCACTGCTGAAATCCACCCGCCAAATTATATGGCGGGTGTTAATGTTAAGCCTAGTGATGTTCGATTCTTGAATCAATCGTTCTTTTGAGCTGGTTCTCAGGAAGTAACCGGTCAAGTAGTCTCGCATAGCCAGACCTTCAGACTGACGGCTGAAGGTCTGGAATCCATGGCAGCTATCATTGGCCAAGGCCCGTCCATGAGGCCGTTTGACCGACATGTCAAACAACCAATCATATTTTGTTTCGTTTCAGCGTCACGTTTTGGGGAGTGGAAATGGAACTAAACACAATAACAGACCGGTGTGTAAAACACTCAGAAGTTTTTTAAAGATTCTATGCTGCGAACTTTAAATATTTCACATACTTTTGAGAATCCAGCCTTTAGTTGATCCTGATAAGCGCTCGTTGTCACAGTTATAAACACGATGGCTTTCTTCTTTTGTGAGGGGGTTTGGCGCCACAGTATCTTTGTTTCCAGGCAGAACGTTAAAGAATGTGACACACAAGTCTCCCAGAAATCCTGTATAATTCAACCAATCTGATGACAACTTCGAAACCCCTGAAGTGTTTCTACTTTTGTGTGCCATATGCATCATGTAAGTACGATTGATATGTTGTGTACATTTTCAATTGAGTGCTCAAAATATCAAGTTATTTTAGCTAATATGTGATGTATACCTAGTGCAGCTTTAGGTTTCCAGGTAAACCATGATATTACTGAAGTAGTTCTGATAATTCGCTGTGAACCCACTATTTCCTAAGAATGTGTCGATTAATGTAGACTGTCGTTGTTCTAATTATTTTGTTTAATAATAAAGAATGTAGAACTATTTTGGTTTACAATCTGTAGTTTCATCAGTTAGTTACATTAGCACTCGGCTAACGTATCCACCATTATTGTTTTGTTAAGTGTTTACAGTTTACCAGCTAACTTTAGCTGTGGGCACGATTCGCTTGCATAATTGTTAAACAAAATGTTTTTTATATTATTATTTTAAGAACGGATTGGAGCACTATATTATTGTTTTATGTAAAGGTGCATGCTTTGTCAATGGTAGCGCTCGCTAACTTGCTCAAGTACTCCTCTCTGTACCAATCACAATAGACTTGGCCAGCTGACCAATCAGAGCAGAGTAGGCTTATGGAAGGGAGAGGTTTACAGACCTTAAGCTCAGAACTGCTTTAATGGTTTCGAAATCTTTGACAAATGACACTAATATTAAATGTATATTCTGAGAAAATTACAATGTTTTCTGACCTTAGATGCATTTAAACCTGTTGTAGGGGACTCCAACACAATATTAGGCCACTTCAAAAAACCATAGGACCTGCTCTTTAAATATACTAGCGAAGCTAATCAAAAGGAACAAGGCACAGTTGAACATTGATTAGTAACCAAGGAAACCAACAAGTGGCGGGAAAATGAGGACAAAGGAAACTAAACACAGGAACCAAGGAATACTAGAACAAAACAGAAACAGAACATACATGTGACAATAGGTTTTTAATATGTTTTGGAGTTAAATGTTTGTTTTTTGGAGTTATTGTGAAATGACTATTATAAAAATGTTTTATCACTTTTGTATCCTATTTAATTTTCAGATTCTTTTGGAGGCTCTTAAAAGTGTAAAATAGACAAAAAAAATTTTTTATCAATCAATAATATTTGTGACAATAATCACTTACATGTCATTGACAATATATATACTGCAAACAATATAAAACAAAAAACATGACAAAAATTAAATAAGAAGAAAACAACAACAACAACAAAAGGACTGTAGGAACCCTGAAAATATCTGAATATATTGTGTCTACAATTAAGCGTCTTAATACTAACTTCACCTCAGCAGACAATGATGGATCTTATAAACTCATAATCATTTTACAGTTTGATTAATCTTACTAAATCATTTTTATTATTTATTGTTCATTGATCTGTTGTATAACAGCCGTATGCGTCTGTAGAGCTGGATATCAGTCATGTGATCAGCTGTGGCCCAATCACAGCTGTACTGATATTCAGATCAACAGCACTCTTACTCATGTGTTATGGATTAAATATTGAAGCATGAATACAGCTGTAACAATTACTGACTAATGAGCGGTAAGATCCGCAGATGGAAAATACTACCAAAGAATGGAAAGACAGTGTCAGTGAAGGAGGTTGTGAATGTGTGTAGGTGTGTGTTAGTTACAGGATCAGAGAATGACACTGTTCCTCCGTCATAGTCCAGATACACTCTCACACGCTCAAGCTTCTGTTTAACAGGAAAAGTAGTGTTGGGTTGAAATACTGAGACAATCTGAAATGGATCATACCACACACTCCAGACATCAGTGTAAAGGAATTTCCATCCCTTCCTTTGTGTTGATGCTGTAGTTACTCCAAGACTCCAGTATCGACTCTCTTTAACCTCCACATCCCAGCAGTGTTTTCCTGAGTTAAAGCCCTCTGAACCCAGAACACATGGATAGCTGTCAAATCTCTCTGGATTATCAGGAAGTGGTTGATTGTCCTCACTGTATCTCACACTTGTCAGATCATCAGACAGGACGAGAAATTGATTTGCAGTGTTTGGATCCAGAATCACAGGAGCTGATGAGACACAATCAACAACTGCTTTTATTCTGATGTTCATATATTTATCAAGAGTGAACCCAACAAAGAATATGATGAATTATAAGACTTGTCCTATTGATCAAACACATCAGACATTTTCCTCTGATCACTGTCAGGGTTATTAGCTACACACAGTGTTCGAAGTGGGAGTAAAAAAGTGCCTGCACTCTCCTGTGCACTGGCTGGCATATTCAAATCATTATGATATTTGAAATTCTACAATGAAATAAAAAATACTTACATTTCAGTAAATTTAATAAATATACTTAATACGTAAATGTATTTACTAAATCAGGGCTCTACACTTACATTTCTTTTTAAGAGCACCTTCTTATCAATGAAAGAAACTAACTTTCCCATCACAGGGCAATATGTGCCTACTTAAATTGATTTCCAGGGGCATTTTTTAACCTTTGTAATGGCATTTATTGCTACCCTTATTAAATGTATGTGTTATCTTTTATGTTAAATTACTAGATCTATATTTATACATTTGCTAAAAAAAAGTGAGTCTGAACTAAAACAAATTCAGTTAGAATAATAAAACAATGAAAGAGAAATAAAAAACAATGTTATGAGACTATTTTAAATACAAAGTTTTGATGATATAAATATTAAATTATTAAAACAGTTGAAATTATACTTTATAAATGAATCTACACTGCCAGTAGGTGGTGGCAAATCCCTGTCTTTAGCCCTATTCACACGGGATTAGTATTACCTGGTGACCTCCGGTCATTTGTAATAATTGCGGAGGTTGTCTGTGATCTTAATCCTGTGCGAATCGGCCATGTCTGTATTCCCCCGCAAATGACCTAACATATTTTGCCGAACACCGAGGTCCTGTGATAATATTAGTCCCGTGCGAATCGACATCTCTGTGATTTGGCCAGCATTTGGCGGGCCGTATATAATTTTTCAAGGTTTTTGTTTCCTGTGTGTGAAGAATGGAGGTGCGTTGGACTGTTTGATAGTATTTTTGGTGCTGTCATATTGCTACACCATACAATTTGCAGAAAGAGAAAGCTGAAAAGGTTTTGAGGTTAATGTGTTACAAATAAATCAAGCATAAAGCTTGAGATATTATTTTAACCTGGTGAAATGTAAATGACCTATTATTTTAACCTGGTGAAATGTAAATGACTCAGGGAAGGAAACTATATTAGTTTCTTTTCTTTTTTTTAAATCCATCTAATCAGACTTGACGTCGTATCCGGGAGATAAGTCAGTAAATTCGAGTAAAATCACAGGCTTTGCTTATCTCGTGCGAATGCACCACATGAAATTCAGATGTGGGGGGGGTAATTTCAAAATCACACAAGGTCCCAAGATAATACTTATCCCGTGTGAATAGGGTTTTAGCCACTGAATCATTCATTCAATTGATTTGTTCAAAATGGCTGATTCATAAAGGAACAAGGCAGGCGCTGCATCCAAAATCACATACTTCCCTGCTATATATATGAAAACCAGTATATGAGCCAAGTAGTATGTCTGAATTCATGGTATGCGAAAAACATTAGGAAGGAAGTACCCAGATGACCTACTACTTCCGGCGAATTTATGAGAATTTATGAATGGAAGTGAAGCGACACAACTGACGCTGGTAGGTCATGTGACAGTAACAACATGGTGGATGTAGTACGTCCGAATTTCATTCACACTACATACTATATAGAGCATACTTTTTAACGGTTGTGAAGTAAGTTTAAGATAATACTTATCCCGTGCGAATAGGGTTTTAGCCACTGAATCATTCATTCAATTGATTTGTTCAAAATGGCTGATTCATAAAGGAACAAGGCAGGCGCTGCATCCAAAATCACATACTTCCCTGCTATATATATGAAAACCAGTATATGAGCCAAGTAGTATGTCTGAATTCATGGTATGCGAAAAACATTAGGAAGGAAGTACCCAGATGACCTACTACTTCCGGCGAATTTATGAGAATTTATGAATGGAAGTGAAGCGACACAACTGACGCTGGTAGGTCATGTGACAGTAACAACATGGTGGATGTAGTACGTCCGAATTTCATTCACACTACATACTATATAGAGCATACTTTTTAACGGTTGTGAAGTAAGTTTGAATTCAAATGTAGTACCTACTAGTCAGTAGGTGTGTGCCCGAAGCCGAATACCTTATTCGGAAAGGTACGGATAATGGCTTAACGAATAACGGATAATGAATAATAATATTAATCGGCTGAGGCTGGCACAGTCACTCATCATGTCTGCTGGATAACAGGTGAGTCAGGGGATCAGTGAGATATTATACATAAACCCCTAAAGTCAGTACGCAATAATGAGAGTATGAAGTGAATGAATGTATGAATGAAATGAGCGCAAAATACTCAAAACACTTCAGTTGAAACTTTGCGATCTTCAAAGAACTTAAAGCCTTGCAAACTCAAACTTTTAGCAGAACTGCCCAAGCCTCTGCGTCATCAAGAAACCAACCAATCTCCGGAGGGCTCTCCCAAAGGGATGTCATCCAAACGTCATTCCGGCGCCAGATCAACAGCCAAGCAGCAACGGAATCCCCTCCAGTAGCCACGAGGAACAACTCAGCTTTTCAGCTGTCACCCAAAAAAACGCAAGTAAACGAACAAAATCTTATCTTTGCTGAACTGGTGTCAAGCTAATTTTAAGCAGTAAACATAAGCCAAATCTCTGCTTTGTGATTGTCTCAGGATGCCAGTAAGAGAACTGTAGCGAATATCTTGCTAAAACTTTGGGCTTTCCTCAGAACTCCGTCAACTCTCATTCTTCAGAACTGTATATGTGTGTGTGTGTGTGTGTGTGTGTGTGTGTGTGTATGTGTATATCTTAGCTTAGGTCGATGTAATCTAGAATAGCCAATAAAATTCGTGTTTCATTTATAAAGAATCATTGTCTGGTGTCGTAGAATTTTAAAGTGAAACCTTGCCAAGATCACGTTACCTCGCTAGGAGCTTACAAATTATCATAATTGTATTGACCTGTGGCCAAGGAAAATACCCATAATCAGATGGTTAAGATACATGAACATTAACGTCTCACTGGACGACCGTTGATAATGTGTAAACCATTAAAATTTGAAATCAGTTCTAATCAGGTTGACTTTGAATTTTCAGATTCGAGTTCTTTCAAACCCTGAATGAATTAATAATAATTAATTCCCTAAAATTAAGTAATCAAAGACATTACAACAGATACAGACACAAATAATTTTGTGATTGTTACAGATACAGATACAAATACTGCAAATAATAGCATACCCCTGCTACTAGACAGTATGTGATTTTGGACACACCAACTGTCTTTGTAATTGGTCATTGAATCATTGACTCATTCAAAAACATTGAATCATTCATCAACAAAACAACACATCTGCAATCGTGTTGATATTTGGGGAAAACTGCAGTTTTGCAGTGATATTGCTATATCATATGTTATAAATTTAAAAAAACAAGAACTCATTCAGGGCCATTTTTTGTGTTCAAATTTTGGGTGTCAATCAGGGGAAAGGCATACAGGTGCAGCCTTGGCCATTCCTGTACCATGGCATTCAGCCCCATCCAGGCAATTAATGTACCAAGAGACATGATGCCCTCTCCACAGACCCCTTGTGAAGTCGCCCTTCATGACCGCTCCCCAACCTGTGAGGGATGCGTCTGTCATCAATATTTTCTAGTGACAAGACACTCCTAACACTGGACCTTGAGACAGGAACCCAGGTTCCCTTTCAGTCGGTCACTTCCGACATCTCGTCGGTGACCAGCGGATTGGGAATCTCACCAGAGAGACCAAACTACTTCGAGTGAAACTAAATGAGCCAATGCACATTGGTATGCGATATTTGCATCTGACTGCCACGCCTTGCAGCGTGAGTATAAATAGGCAGCAGGTGCAACGCATACTCAGCATTTCACTTCAGAGCTGAGTGGTTGTGTATAGTTCTGCTCCTCCAAGCTACGATTGCAGAGTCATTACAGGAAGCCTCTTGCATGCTGGTGGTATGGTGCTGCACTGGTGGTCGCGTTTCCTTGTTGAGTGGGTGCACACTACAGGCTGCACTACTCCTGTTTGTGCTGCTGCGGCCATCTCCCCTGTGCACTTCAGCACTACTAAAAGATTTACTTCCTAAAAGAGCGTTGCATGGGTACGTCTTTTTAAAGATGACGTTGCATCTTTTTGAAGATGTCATTCCACCCGGGCGTTTCTGGTCGTTACCTGGCGCCGCTCATGATAGTCACGATCGCTGCCTCACGTGTCTGGGCATTAAGCACGCTGAGGTGGCTTTCATGGATGAGTCATGTTCCCATTGCAGGAAGATGACCATCTCAGAGCTGCGAACCAAGCTCCATTACCTCAAAAGGGGTGGAGCTCCAATGCCTCTGCCTAGATCTAGTTCTCTTCCAGGTAAAAGCCAGGGGAGGACTACTTCAGGTAGTCAGGGGACCCTCACTCCTCTTGCACTCCGCAACCAGTGGAATGCGCTGGACCTTCCCAGAGTGTACCAGTTGTATCCTTCGGGGCTCCCCCTGACGACTGGATGTCAATCGCTGCATCGGAGGGTGAGCCTGATCTCTCTGCGGATGAGGATTCGGCTGCACTGGCTCCTTCTGGGACGGTGGCAATGCCTGAATCCGACCCGGAGATGACGGCTATGCTTGCCCAGGTCGTCAAGAGGCTGGATGACTGGTTTCTAGGGGCGGCTTGCGCCATTCTTCCCGGAGGTGCATCACGAGGTTACCAGGTCGTGGACAGCACCTTTCACTGCCAGAAACCTACCTGGTGACTCATCCTCCCTCACCACTCTTGATGGCGGGTCGGCCAGTGGGTACACGGAGATCCCCCCAGTGGAGCAGTTGGTTGCGAAGCAATTGTGTCCAAATACCACTTCCACTTGGCGGGGCAAACCGTGTCTCGCTTGTAAATACTTGTCCAGTCTTATTGGTAGTGCTTAAGGGGCCTGTGGAGAGGCTGACTCTGCCCTGCATGGTATGGGGTTGCTGCAGTTCCATCAGGCTAAAGCACTTAAGGACCTGCACAAGGGTGGTCATAACCCGGCGGTTCTGAAAGAGCTACGGACGGCAACTGACCTCGTGCTTCAAGCGACGAAGGTCACTGCACGCTCGCTGGGTCGCGCAATGTCTATGGTCGTTGTCCAGGAAAGCCATCTCTGGCTGTGTCTGGCCAACATGAGGGATGAAAACCCGGTTTCTGAATTCTCCCGTGTCCCAGACCGGCCTTTTCAGCGACGTGGTCAAGAGCTTTTCGCATCAGTTCTCGGCTGTACAAAAGCAGACAGAGGCCATAAAACACATCCTGCCCTGGGGTACAGCTGCTGCCTCCACCCGACCACAGCACCGCATGCGCAAATATGCGTTCCCCCCAGTGAGCCTACTTGCACAGACACTGTACAAAGTCAGGAAGGATGAGAAGCAGGTCTTGCTTGTTGCGCCCTATTGGCCCAACCGGACCTGGTTCCCAGAACTGATGCTCCTCATGACAGTCCCTCCCAGGCGGGTTCCTCTGAGGAAGGATTCTGACCATTTCTGGTCTCTGGAAGGAGGTTCTAGTTGACCTACCCCAGGAGGTAGCGGATACCATCACTTCGGCAAGATCACCGTCTACGAGACATGCTAACGCCTTGAAGTGGAACCTGTTCATCAAGTGGTGTTCTTCTCACCGAGAGGACCCCCAAAGGTGCTCGATCGAGCCGTGCTTTCCTTCCTTCAGCATGAGTTGGAGGGGAGGCTGTCCCCCTCCACCCTCAAAGTATATGCTGCTGCAATTTCTAGTATGATCTTCACTTACTACCAACTGAAATAATCTAGTTCTTTTGTGTCATGATAAACTGTATGGGTAAGAGCACAGATCTTCTCCAGACTCACTGTGTTGGACAATGTCCTGCATCTTCTTCCAGACTCTGAACGGCAGGTTGCCCAAGTAACGTGGCACTTGAATGAAAGCTCCAGAAGGCCTCTGTGGATCTGGCTGTGAGATCTGGACTCTGGAAGAACATTCAGGAGTCAGAACTGCAGTGGCTTTGGATCAGAAGCAGAGAGACCAGAGGCAGCAGCACGTCACTCACCTTTCCATTGAGACTGAAAACTTCTGCAGAACAAACACATAATTAATCATCAAGAACTTAATCAATCAATCAATCAATCAATCAATCAATGATCTGAAATCAGACCTTTAGAAAGCAGATGTCATTGTCTTTCATCATCTCCTCTGTGTCTTTGATTGTGTGTGAAAGAGCTGAGATGTGTCTGTTCATCTCCTCCAGCTTCTCCTTCATCATCTGCTTCTTCTGCTCCTCTTCCTCCCTCAGTGCAGTGATTGTAGCTTCTTCTTCATCTCTGAGAAACTGATGAAGCTTCTCCATTTACTGTTTAATTTGGTGCTCTGTGTGCTCAGCTTGAGACTGACATCAAACCACATTCACTTCAATCATCTCAATCACCACACATCAGTTAACACTGTAATCCATTATAGTAAATATAACAAATCATAATTTTATATAGTGATCCTATAGCTGTAATGAAAATGACTCTTGATTGTGTTTTCTCACCTTGATGTGTAGAACTAGTTTCTCAATGGTTCCTTTAATGTTTTCTTTGTGTTTAAGCTTCCCCTGTAAAGACTCCAGTGCTGTATTTAGCTCTTCCTAGTATTGTACAAAATAAAAATGTATTATACACCAGATTACAGTGAAGAAGAGAGAATACAGTGATATGATCATACAATGATGTGAGAAAAAAAATGTGCCCCTTCCATTTGATTTCTTTTGTATTGTGTATATTGCATACAAAATTGATTCAGACAACCTAATATAAAACAAGGCCAACAATTTATCCAATACCAGCAGTACCAATACAGTACCAAAATAGTGACTAACTCCCTAAATCTATGAAACTGAATTCATAATGGGGTTCAGCTAAACTAGAGAAAACCAGACCTGATTACTGCCAGACCTGTTCAATCAATTCAACACTTAAACTGAACTTTTTCAACAGCATAAAGTTGGATTGAAAATGACTTAAACAGTAACACAAAATGCCAAAGGTGAAAGAAACTCCAGAAATGAAGAAGAAAATGATTGAAATACATCAGTCTGTGACAGGTTACAAAGCTATTTCAAAGGCTCTTAAACTCAAAGAACCACAGCGAGAGCCATTGTTAACTCTAAAAGACAAAAACTCTGCAGTGGCAAACCTTCATAAAAATAGCTCATCCAGGAAACCACAGAACAGCCAAGGATAACACTGAAGGAATTTGCACTTATGTGTTTACTCAGTTTGCCTTTGTTTTATGTTGTTTTGCATTTGAAGATCAAAAAACATTTAAGGAAGATGTACAAACAAACAAATATACTATGGTTACATGAAAAGAGTTTTTACTGTTATAAAAACACAAATTTGTGAGTGTCAGCTGGGCTCAGAATAAACATGAAATACACTTGATTGTTGTTTTGTGTAAGTCCAGCCAATAGGGGTGTGAGATATTGACAAAAAATTATATCTCGATATTTTTGGGGATTGTTTTGATAACAAAATGAAACAATGTTTTGTGTTTTTGTGCTGGTACCTTGGCTTTTTTAGGCCTGTCATTTAATAAATGACACTAAACCACCAGCAAGTGGCGGCAAGTCCATGTCTTAATGAGTGATTCATTGAATCATTCAGTTGGTGAAACCAAAAAACAGACAATACAGACAATACTGTGTCTTAAATGTAACTCACTCAATATTAACTTCTTTGTTGTTTAAAATATCACATTTGCGATCGCGTTCACATGCTAAAAACGGCACTCTTGTTTGTGTGACATTACTCGACTATATCATATCTTATAAACAGAAAAAAACAAACATATTTTTTTGCTTTCATAACTTAATAATGTTGGCCTAACTGAATTCTAATAGGCTTCATCATGCAGTGATGCTTTTGGACTCTCAAAGTGAGTGAAATACTCGATATTGTCAGCTGGCATAATTTTAAAACAACATTCACAAGATTATCGGAGATTATAAATATCTCACACCTGTACTAGCCATTCATGAAAGAGTAGTGTCGTCATCAGAGCTTGTGCAGCTGCTCTGGAGAAAATGCACTGGCTGCCCCAGCCAACTGCTCTTGAATCACTCTAGCAGTACTTCTTTGATGGTACAGTAATCTAGCTTCTGGCCCATCTCAAGTCGAACAGAAATTTTAACCGGCATATACTGCTTCAAGTCAAGCCCAAATTATGCTTTGGCTGTCCGTGTTCCGCAATGGTCGACGCACTGTCCCTATTATGTAATTTTCGGCATCAGAAGTGTCTGTGGACTTTCGTGCACACTGTCTGTCTACATCCCAGTTTTTCTGTTTGCATGGATGGTCAGACGCGAGGTGATGTTGAAACAGAACGAGTCCACTTGGTGCTACTGCATGTGTTGAACGTTGAGTATACTTTGAAAGCTGTGTGGTCACGGTTGTGCGCAAGATGGAGCGGAACACGGAAAAATAATACCTGGGCTTTCAGACGCAGATCAGTCTGCACAGTGTTGGAATTTAGTTATGTGATCAGATATCAGTCATGTGATTTTATATCAGTTATGTGATATTCAAATCAACAGCACTCTTACGCATGTGATATGGATTAAATATTGAAACATGATGAAAACAGGAAGATCCCGACCTAAAGATGTAATGATTACTGACTATTGAATGGTACGATCCTCAGAGAGGAAAACAACTCACACCAGAAGAATGGCAAGACAGTGTCAGTGAAGGTGGTTGTGAATGTGTGTAGATGTGTGTTAGTTACAGGATCAGAGAATGACATTGTTCCTCTGTCATAGTCCAGATATACTCTCACACGCTCAAGATTCTGTACAACTGGAAATTCATTAAAAGAACAATCAGTTAACCCATACGGGTCATACTGCACACTCCACACATTAGTCGTATAGAAATCACGTCCCTTCCTTTGGTTTGATGCTGTAGTTACTCCAAGACTCCAGCATCGACTCTCTTTAACCTCCACATCCCAGCAGTGTGTTCCTGAGTTAAAACCCTCTGAACCCAGAACACAGGCATAGATGTCAAATCTCTCTGGATTATCAGGAAGCAGGACCTTGTGTGATTTTGAAATTACCCCCCACATCTGAATTTTGTGTGGTGCATTTGCACGGGATAAGCAAAGCCTGTGATTTTACTTGAATTTACTGACTTATCTTCCGGATACGATGTCAAGGCTTTGAGAGTCCTGTTCTATGGTCCGCTTAGATGAATATATATATATATATATATATATATATATATAGTTTCGTGCCCTGTGTCATTTACATTTCACCAGGTTAAAATAATATCTCAAGCTTTATGCTTGATTTATTTGTAACACATTAACCTCAAAACCTTTTCAGCTTTCTCTTTCTGCAAATTGTATGGTGTAGCAATATGACAGCACCAAAAATACTATCAAACAGTCCAACGCACCTCCATTCTTCGCGAAATATGGATAAAAAGTTGCACAGGAAACAAAAACCTTGAAAAATTATATACGACCCGCCAAATGCTGGCCAAATCACAGAGAGGCTGATTCGCACGGGACTAATATTATCACAGGACCTCGGTGTTCGGCAAAATATGGTAGGTCATTTGCGGGGGAATTTTTACTTTACAAATTACAGACATTCGCACGGGATTAAGATCACAGACAACCTCCGCAATTATTACAAATGACTGGAGGTCACCAGGTAATACTAATCCCGTGTGAATAGGGCTTTAGTCTCTCAAGAGCTCAGCAGAGGATGATTAAACAACTCCAAAAACAGCATTGCCAGCTTCACTTATTACTAACTTGTTTGACTTTATTTCTGTCATATGTCTACAGTCGTGGCCAAAGGTTTTGGCAGTGACATACATTTTGTGTTTTGCAAAGTTTGCTACTTCAGCATTTGTAGATTATTTTTCCACATGCTTCTATGGTACACTGAAAAACAATTATAAGCATATCATAAGTTTTAAAGGCTTTTATTAGCAAATAAATATGAGTCAATATTTACAGTGTTGACCCTTGTTCTTCATAAGCTCTGCAATTCGCTCTGGCATGTTGGACATTAGCTTCTGGGCCAAATCCTGACTGATGGCGATCCATTCTTGCCTTATTAGTTCTCGGAGTTGATCACAATTTGTGGGCTTCTGCTTGTCCACTCGCCTTCTGAGGACTGACCACAGGTTCTCTATGGGATTGAGATCTGGGGAGTTGCCTGGTCACGGAATTTCAATGTAATGATCTTCGAGTCACTTCTTTATCACTCTTGCTTTGTGACATGGTGCTCCATCATGCTGGAAAATGCACGGATTATCACCAAACTGCTCATGGATCGTTGGAAGAAGTCGCTCTTGCAGGACGTTTTGATACCATTCTTTATTCCTGGCAGTGTTTTTTGGCAGATTTATGAGAGAGCCAACTCCCTTGGTTGAAAAGCAACCCCACACATGGATGGTCTCAGAATGCTTCGCTGTTGGCACGTCACAGGACTCATGGTAGCGTTCACCTTTTCTCATCCGAACAATCGATTTTCCAGATGACCCAAACAGTCAGAAGAGAGCTTCATCAGAGAAAATAACTTTGGGGTTGTGGGAGTTGTAGCGAAAAGGGAAAAGTCAATATTCTGGAAAGAGAGAAACCTCAAAGTCTGTATTCATGACAGACATCAAGATTCAACATATTAATCTCAACAGTGGTGAAAAAATCTTTAAAAAGCTTGTTACTGCAATGCATGCTGGGTGCCGCCATAGTACAAACTCATCCATGGATCCCAGCATGCATTGCAACATAAATTATGCACCTAAATTCTCTCACTATTTACTTTTATTCTTATTATTTGCTTTTATTTTTGCAGTTGATTTGTTGTGAATTAGCTTGTTTTGTGATTTTCAAAGATATGTTTATCTGAATATTTTGTTGATTGTCACCATTGTTGAGGTTCATATGCTGATTCTTTATGTCTGTGTGTCTGAACACCTAATGCAATAATTAAAAATTTCCTGTGTACAATGTAATTTTGAAATCATTCAGATTATCTAACACTGCTTAATGTTATGCTGTGATGTTGTAGGGCTGCACATATGTGTGTATTTCACAAACTCTAAATTTATTGTTTTACTAGTACTTAAGTGTATTTAAATTTCTGAAACCTAAAATAAATATTATGTGGTTAAAAACACTGCATAGTTGTGATAATATGACAAGCGCAGTGCAGGTCTCTCTCTGGCTCAGCGTCAGCTAAAGCACGAAAAGCATAGTTTGAATTTGGCAGTTATGTTCTAAATCCCATATGTGGGACCGTACCGCTCAAAGGGTTAATGCTCAATCGTCACTTATTTAATCTCTTAATTATCTCATTAACTTCAACACAGCTTCAGTATTACTTTTAACACTCTGCTGGTGGTTCCCATATCAACACATAGCAGTGTTAATTTAACACCGGGGATTTTGCTGTGTGTTTATTGACCCAGTCTAGGGCTGGGCGGTATGACGGTATATATCGTTACCGCGTTAAAGTCAACCGTAACAGATTTTTTTTATTCAGTTTGTACCGCGACATTTAAATAAGTGAGCGTGGTTAACTTACGTGCAGTGCGCATGAGACTGAGGCTGTTCCAATTCCAAGAATGCAAAGAACGGACTTGTGTTCTCATGGAGTCTTGCCAGGCTTCCTTGAAAGAATGAACTCGGAAGGACGCGAGAACACAGAAGGTGTCTTTGTGAGAATTGAGATGTGCTGTGATCTTGCTGCACAGCTGACAGTCCCAGCACGTTATAAGGAGCGAGACAGCAGCACGCAATGCACAATAAATATCACATAACATCACATAAGTCTTTTAAAACATTTATTTTATATTATTATAGACAACATTTTATAGATTTTTGTTTACCACATGTATTTGTGAAAATAATTAGGACATATTCTTTGCCAATGTTAAAATGATTTTTAATATGCCAATAAGCCAGGCTTTCTCCAGGTCTTTATCACTATTAAAATGTAATTAAAACATAATTATAATTGTAATTAAAATTATACAAAACAAACTGACAAATGTTTACTTTAACGAGCCATCACGTATTTGTGAGCTTGCAGTGGGAAACTCTTAAGCGAGAATGAGAAGTTTAAATCTGAGCTTCTGTGCACTTTCTAAAAACATTGTGGTAAGTGTTACGCGCTGTCAGCCTCATTTCCTTTCTCTGAGTTGGTTAGGCCCCGGTTTTCACCTTGGGCTCCACTCAACCTATGTATCCCTGTTGATACATTTCTGAGTAGGGTGTTGCTACCAAAGATCTGTCGAGTCAGTTCATTGAGCAAGCTCATTCAGAGCTGGCAGTAGCCCCCTGGGCGACAGGCCAGGGTCTGGTTTTTAGACACCTGGCCGTATCTCCTCAAAGGAATCTTTTTTTCTGATTCTAAGCCTTTGAGCTCTGCCCTAGGATCGGCCTTCCCAGCCTAGTCCTTGTCAGGTAAGTTGTTTAGGGCATGCAGCTCAGGCCCTTGGGATAATGTCAGGCCCTTGGGATAATGTCACTGACAGCCGTCAAGGCGTCCTAGGGGCAACTCCCAGGGCTTTGGTAGAGTTGGTACTTAGTGCTCGCTGTGGTTTCTGGCATGCACTCCCCTCAGCATGGCAGCGTGGGTATACCGTTCCCTATAGCAACCCCTAGAGGACGCAGTTCGAAGTTCCCTCGGAAGGGAATGCCTCAGGTTACGTATGTAACCATGGTTCCCTGAGAAGGGAACGAGACACTGCGTCCTCTAGTTCCCTTGCCATGCTTCGGACGCAAGCTTCAGACGAAGAAGCAGATGACGTCCGGCGCCCTTTTATACTGTGATCGTGCCGGGTAATGACGTCATAGGCTGTCGCCGGTCAATGTTATTGGCATTTTTAGATGCTTCAGACACCAGTCACGCTAAGGCGTTTCCCCATAGCTACCCCTAGAGGGCGCAGTGTCTCGTTCCCTTCTCAGGGAACCATGGTTACATACGTAACCCGAGACGTTTTCTTAAAGCACAGCCACCATAAAATCAGTCTTACTTTGAGATCATTCTGAGGTTAAAAACAGATTCAAAACCATAACAAGAAATAGTTTCATTGCTATGATACTGTTTTTGAATTCAAATCGCATAGCTATGAGAGTAAACACTGGTATCAAACAGTGGCTTGGAAAAAGGAAAGGAAGGAAGGAAGGAAGGAAGGAAAGGCAAGGGCGTGATGTGTAGCCAATTATGACAAATATTGGAATTTGTGCTCTGCATTTTATCCATCCAAGTGCACACACACAGCAGTGAGTAGTGAACACACACACACACACACACACACTGAACACACACCAGGAGCAGTTCATCTTAAAAAATAACGCACATACATAAACCCAAATAGGAAATAAAAACAGTTATTGCATAAGCATGTGTCCTATTCTGTGTACTAAACTCCTGACACATTGGTGTCTCATATTTTAGAGCAGTCAATGCAATTTATGAAAGAAATCAATTAAATCTGTGTGTGGATGTGTGTGAAAAAAATTCAGATGTAACCCACTTTGAAATCGTTAACATTTTCATAAGTAACTGTAATTTAATTACACATTTTTTTCTCAGTAACTGTAACTGATTACAATTACATTTATTTTGTAATTAAATTACGTAATTCCGTTACATGTAACTAGTTGCTCCCCAACACTGGTCTTCACCGGGCTGGTGTCAAATAATGACGCGGTTATAAGGTGTGTATAATTTAAACTACTTAGTCAGCACTAACAGTAGCTGTCTAGCTGATGTTCAGTTTGCATACTGCTGCTCTTTTTCTAGTCACTATTGAACTCTTCCCTCTCTTGAGCTCCAGGTGAAGGGTTGCCAGTTATCACAAAAAGTGCCAAACAAGCCCCTTAAAAATGCAGTATAATAAGCAGATACCAGGGAACAAATTTAAACAATATAACTAGTATTAATGCTATCCAACAAAATTAAATGGAAATGTAATGTAATTAAAATAATGTAATATAAAAGGTAATTTATTATGAATAGAATATTTCAATATAAAATATTTAGATAATAGATAAATTTGATACACATATTGAAGTAAAACAATAACATGATATTTAAAAAATTATTCAGAAACACCTTATTTAAAGTTTAATTGCACTTAAGTTGCATTTAATATCAATCAGTTCGGGGCAGTTAATCTAAAAGTTGAGTGTGTTTTTACTAAATAAAAAATGTTCCAAATAAAAGAAAATGAAAAATCAAACAAGGTGAAGTACTTTTCATTTCTAAAGTATTTGAGTTTATTTATTATATAAAGCTCTTTTTAGATTATTATTTTATTTTCAGAATAACTACATATATAAATAACTATATTGTGAAATATATTGTTACCGTGAAATAAAATTAGTCATACAGTGAAACAGAATTTTAGTCATACCACCCACCCCTAACCCAGTCAAAAATTAAAATAAATAAATAAATAAACATACACAACACTGTTAGAGATGGTGAAGATGTTTTTGGGAGGAAAATCACTAGAAAACAAGAAGCGATTTTATGTCTCTACAGCAGTGGTGGGATTTCGGAAAAGTTCAAACAAAACAGTTGTCAACAATACAATAGGAATGTCACCAAAGACTTGATGAATTCATTGAACGCTTTAGAGTCTGAAGTGGAGGAAGTCCAGGGTCTGGCTGAGGCCACAAGAGACCAATGGTATTTTGTAGCTCTTGAGGTTAAAAAAAATACATTAAAAAAATTCTGTTTTAGCTAACTTGATAGGGGTTTCGGCTCAAGGGACTTTGAGTAGATCCCATTCAAAAAATACAGTGGAAATGGATGATCCATCACATTTCCTTTTTGGATTGGAGCATAAAAATGGTCAAAAAAAGATTTGTTCATAACTAGGGATGCACCGATATCACTTTTTCTTCAGCTTGATAATGTTAGATAACTTTGATGAACAGGTATGTAATGTATTACAATCAACCAAAAATTAGACAGCTCTTAGTATGACAGTATTTACACAACTATCAACCCTTAGCCTTAATGACAGCATATAGTCTCCTGGGCATGCTGTCACCCAGCTTTATGCAAACCTCAACTTAATTTCCCCCCCCAGACTCGGTCTGAATAATATTTGGTCCCAAATTTGTATCAGTTTTACTGGTAGTCCACTGTATGAAGAACTTTTGGGTATAATTTGTCACAGTTTACTTTATTTTGCTATCCTCACTTACATAAATGAACTAGTAAAAAAATATCAAAAATCGTATCTGGTCTCTGAATCATTTTTGGTTTGACTGTATATCCTTTGGTTATTTTCACACTTAATTATGCCCATTAAAATGCATTTTACAAGTTTTTGTTACTTTCACTGTTTATTTATTTTTTTGCTCTATGGTACATCATCTTTAATTTAATAGCATTAGAGCTGCTCCATTGCAGCGGCTCAGTACTGTAATCACGCGCTTTGCTGTAATAATGCAGGGAACCTTTATCTGCTTTGTTTATCAGCTCGCGCACATCAGCTATACAGTCAATACTGAATGTTTAACATTATATTCATTGCATACATATACTTCGTAGACATCCTTAATCTATAATAACTCCATTCTGCTGTCTGTTGTTCTGTTGTCTGTGTTTCTTTGTCTGAATATGGCACTAATCACATGCTGTGTGGTATCGGCATTTGGTATCGGGACATTTTAACGAGTACGAGTACAGGAGCTCAGTATCAGTCCAAGACCGATACCAGTATCGGTATCGGTGCATCCCTATTCATAACTTGAAGTCTGACGCCAGGCACGTGCTGTCTGAACATGCTGCTATTTGTAAACATCCTGTAAGTATTTACAGTGAATCAATCAATCTTTCTGCACTCTGTGTGAAACAGTTTTTCACTGTTTTATGGACTGTTGACCTTTCTTGCCACTGTTATCCATGTTGGAGGATCTTTTTAAATAGTTTGGTGTAGTTTTTTTCCAAACAATGTTTATTTTAAGTTACAGGTATTCCCATAAAAAGATGAAGCAGTGTCAGCTTTTCAAATTAATTTTGGGAAAAGCAAAGATGGCTGTTCATTTAAGCTGATGAAATAGGATGGAGGGATTTACAGATGATGATGCTGTCTTTGTCAAAATGTTAAAAAGCCTGTTTAAAAATAGATTTTAATTACTACAATTTGTTGAATGATTTGGAAAAATTCTCCAGTATATGGTGCTACAAGAATGTGCCTTGTTCTGTTGTAGAGGATGAACAAATTTTTAATACGGTGTTGATTTAATAAAATTAATTGTTATATTGTTGTTTTTTAATTGATTTGTTTTAATATAGTTTTGCAAAGCATTGTAAAACCTTGTTAGCATGACTTGCTTGTTATTTTCAAATCCGTTTTCATGGAAAATGAGCAATTGAGGCATCACATATGCCGTTTTGTGGTTCAATGCTTGTGATTATAGTATCGGAGTATCAGAACTTTGTTCTGGGAGAGTGATTTGCGGGGATACAAAGCAGGTAGTGAAAGATCTTTTTCCTAGTCTTATAATTGAGAGAGCATTGCATTCTTTTACATTAAAAGGAAAAGGGAAGTCGTGGCCTAATGGTTAGAGAGTCGAACTCGTAACCCAAAGGTTGGGATTGTAGGTGGGGGGAGTGAATGTACAGCGTGGACTCTCTTCCACCTTCAATACAACGACTGAGGTGCCCTTGAGCAAGGCACCGAACCCCCAACTGCTCCCCGGGCGCAGCAGCATAAATGGCTGCCCACTGCTCCGGGTGTGTGTTCACGGTGTGTGTGTGTGGGTGTGTGCACTTTGGATGGGATAAATGCAGAGCACTAATTCCTAGTATGGGTCACCATACTTGGCCACATGTCACTTCACTTCACTTAATTTCATGCACTGTAGGCAGTGTTTTTCTTTGTGGAAGGTTTTGGGGAGTGTTCGTTTAATTTTTCACACTCGAGTTGCCAATTTATTATTACTATTATTTTTTGTTTTGTTTCGTTTTGTAAATATTGTGTTTTCTGACGTGTGCGTAGTGTGTTTGAAGTTCAGAATATTTTCCGGGCCCAGTATTTCAATGGGTGATAATTGTAATTTGAAAAACATTTAAAAACGTTTTTTAAAAAACTTTTTTTTAACCATGGGGATTTTTCTATACCATTAATTTTCTTTTTTACTCCATAAGGATTGTTTATTAATATTGAATTTGATTGGCGCCGACAGCCTTGTGGGCAGTTTGCTGACATATATATAGCGCCATTGTGCTCCGGGCATCCCAATTTTGAGTCCAGGCTCGTGGACCTTTCCCGAACCCCCCCCCTCTCTCTCCCACCTCGCTTCCTGTCATTGCTATACTGTCCTATCAAAATAAAGGCAAAAATACCACAAATAAATCTTTAAAAAAAAATAATAATAATTTTGAATGTGTATTTAATTATTCACTTATTTATTCAAAAAATTCACCTGGTGTTCTGAATGTGTAAGGTATTAAAAGGTAAATGTACTTGGGCCTGGAAATAATTTTATTTTGTTGTTGTTTGTGACATGATAGACTAAATTACGACTGAATAGTTCTCTTAAATCTCATTCCTTGTCCTCTTGG
>NW_015506067.1:711172-724444 GCF_001515645.1 Sinocyclocheilus grahami
GCCGCCGCCGCCATGTCGTGAAGGGTCTGTGTGTTTCGTTGTGAAAGTGAAACTACTTTGTTTGGCCTTCCAAAAGAGGACGATATCCGCTTCGTCATGCCTAGAGCTGATCCGTGCTGGTCGCTGAGGAAATACACTAACTTCTCGCTGTGGATCGCCGGACCGGCTTTCACCGTGGACAAAGCGGAGTCCAGCCTGTGGTCGTCACATGTGGTTGCAGCAAGCCCGCCCGCCACCGCTCACTGAAGCCAGCCTCCGCTCACTCTAGCCCGCCTTGTGTGACGCTGTGTTTCATTGTGAAAGTGAAACTACTTTGTTTGGCCTTCCAAAAGAGGACACGACTAGAAATCAGTGGTTAAGTTGTATTTACAACACTGCTCCAGTTCAACCCAAATATTCAGATGTGTGCATCACATTTTATGGAGGACTGTTTCCTGATGCTGGTAGAGTAGACTACAATGCCGGCTGTTCTGACTTTTATAATTAAAGAATTTGCCACTGACAATTCAAACGCAAGTTTTGAGCAGTGTAGAGTAGCATTTGTAGTTTGTCATTTCTCCGATCACAAATGCAGACATGGTTTTATGTTTACGCGGCGCGATGCAATGCAGCGCATAAAAAGACAGTATAAGTCATTATAATCCATAATTATGTCCCCACTGGATGCAACAAATGCCTCGTTTATAATGGGTTTTAATGATTTCGTCTCGTCGCTCCGGCCGGGACAAGGCATCACAGTATGGTAAGGGGCGTAACATTTTCGTCACACGCTTGAGGTATTCGGCCAATCACAACGCACTGGATAGCTGGCCAATCAGAGCACTCCTCGCTTTTCAGACCGATGAGCTTTGTAAAAATCTATGCATTTCAGAAAGGCGGGGCATAGAGGAGAAACAATAATGTACAGTATGTGGAAAATAATGTGTTTTTTGAACCCTAAACCGCATAAACACATTTCATTACCCTAAATACACAAAATAATGTTCTTTTTAGCAACATCATATGACCCCTTTAAGTTTTTTTCTTAAAAATTACAAGAAACCTCCAAAGTAGTAACGTTTGGAATACAAAATATTCTGAATTGTTTTCTCAAGTTACAAAATAAGATAAAAGAAGATTTTTTTTCTTAATATTATGAATCTGGCCACAGTTCTCTGAGAATATTACAAAATTAAAAAAAAAATTCATGAACTCTAGAGAATGTCAGTAGATCCTCTAGTAAAACGAACATAATGGAAAGTCTTTGAGAAACCTGAAATACATATTGAAGTTCTTTGAGTTCCCAATATTATATTTAGGGTTCAGTGTTTCAGTCGGAAGAATCACAATTGAAGCCTCAAGTATCTTTTCACTTTTACACTGTTGAGTCTGTTCTGGACTTGAGTAGATGAAGAGATGAGAAACATTCTCAAAAATAGTTCATTATGTATCAGAAATAGTATGATCTTCGTTATTACCAGCAGACATAATCTAGTTCTCTTGCGTCATGATAAACTGTATGTGTAAGAGCACAGATCATCTCCAGACTCACTGTTTTGGACGATGTCCTGCATCTTCTTCCAGACTCTGAAGGGCAGGTTGCCCAAGTAACGTGGCACATGAATCAAAGCTCCAGAAGGTGTCTGTGGATCCGGCTGTGAGATCTGGACTCTGGAACAACATTCAGGAGTCAGAACTGTAGTGGCTTTTGCTTCAGAAGCAGAGAGACCAGAGACACCAGCAGATCACTCACCTTTCCATTGAGACTGGAAACTTCTGCAGAACAAACACAATTTATCATCAAGAACTCAATCAATCAATCAATCAATCAATCAATCAATCAATCAGTCCATGATCTGAAATCAGACCTTTAGAAAGCAGACATCATTGTCTTTCATCATCTCCTCTGTGTCTTTGATTGTGTGTGAAAGAGCTGAGATGTGTCTGTTCATCTCCTCCAGCTTCTCCTTCATCATCTGCTTCTTCTGCTCCTCTTCCTCCCTCAGTGCAGTAATTGTGGCTTCTTCTTCATCTCTGAGAAACTGATGAAGCTTCTCAAACTGCTGTTTAATCTGACGCTCTGTGTACTCAGCTTGAGACTGAAATCAAACCACATTCACTTCAATCCTCTCAATCACATCAACACGTCACATCATTATTATATGAGATAAACTCAGATACATGACATAGCCTATAACAGATCCAGAAGCAGATTATTTCCAAAAATAATAAACTGACATCCATTATTTTAAATATAACAGTTATAATTGTGTGTAGTAATCCTACAGCTGTAAAGTCCTGATTGTTTCCTCACCCTCATGTGTTGAACGGTTTTCTTGAACTCTTCTTTAATGTTTTCATTGTGCTTAAGTTTCTCTTGTAAAGACTTCAGCGCTGTATTGAGCTCTTCCTAGGAATGAACACAATAAAAATGTATAAAAACACCAGATTACAGTGAAATAAATACAGTGATATGATCATACAGTGCAGATCCAATGACAGAATTTTCATTTTTGGGTGAACTATCCCTTTAACTGTATTCTGTGTTTACTGGGTTTGCCTTTTTTTATGTTGTATTTCGTTTGAATATCTAAAACTATTTAGTAGGGCTGTATGTACACAAAAACAGAAGAAATTAGTATGCGGCATATACTTTAAATAACATCCAAATTGCAGTTTCAATGCAGCTTCAAATGGTTCTACATGATCCCAGCCGAGTGATAACGGTCTTATCTAGTGAAACAATAGGTCATTTTCTAAAATAAAAATTTCTATACTTTTTACCCACAAATGCTCGTCTTGCACCAGCCCGACCTCACGCATTACATAGTCATGTTGGACGTGTGTCATGTGTGACGTAGGCAGAAGTACCAACCCAGTGTTTACAAAGCGAACGTGCAAAGAAAGTCAAACGCCCTTAACAAAAAAACAAAAAGTGTAATACAATGATGTCAGTTGATTTTGAAGTTGGAGGAGAAAATGAGATGGAGTTTTTCACCCTACCCTAACTTTCTGAACCAGAGTACACAGACGAAGAGCTAACCATGCGTGATGTTTACAGCGTTATTACGTAATGCGTGAAGTCACGCATGCGCATCGCAGAGTTAGTGCAATATGAGCGTTTGTGGTTAAAAAGTATATATATATTATTGTCTGGCTCTTTTGTGACGTCTTGGATATATATATATATATCTAAAAAAAATTTTTTAAAGAAAATTACCGATTGTTTCGCTAGATAATAGCCTTATTCTTCGGCTGGGATCATGTAGAGCCCTTTGAAGCTGCACTGAAATTGCAATTTGGACGTTCAACCCGTTTGGCCCCCATTGAAGTCCACTATTTGGAGAAATATCCTGGAATGTCTTCTGGAATGTTTTAAATTCATTTCGACTGAAGAAAGAAAGACATGAACATCTTGTATGACATGGGGGTGAGTAAATTATCAGGACATTTTTATTCTGGAAGTGAACTAATCCTTTAACTTACATTTTCAAGTTATCTGAACTAAAATTTAAGTTCATTGAACTTAATGTGGCATATTTTCTCAACTTGCAATAGCACATTCAACCAAATAAACAACACTTTTTCCCCCATATAAATTACTTTATTGTCCCTTGCAAATGAACACATGTTAAGGACAAGCTCGTAAAACATGTTGAAATCATGCAGAGATTCCAGAAATCTGCCTAAATGACATTTCAGTTACCTAGTGTTTAAAACAATTAACACATTGAAAGTGGATTACCATGAAAAAAACTCAACTGTGAAATAACTTTTAAACATGAAATCTCTGTCCCATTACATTTCAGTTACTCATTGTAAAAACTAAAAAAGGCATGCCACTGATGCTTGGAAACTGTAAAAACATGCAGAAACAACTTTTAACGGTAAAATACACAACAACACATCTCTAAGTAGAAATGCACAACACAATTCTAAATGTTTGTAAATACAAACTAAAAACATAAATTATATAGAAATTACAGAAAGAAATACAGAAAAAGAATTTCTCAACTAAATAAAATGTTTTAAAAAAAATCATCGTAAAATTAAATTTTTGTGTGAACTATCCCTTTAACACTATTTTGACTTTGTTTTTAGTATTGTGAATGCACCGTGTATCGTGAGATAAGTTCTGTGTCTCATATAATTTCATGACATTTAATCATTTAGTAGATGCTTTAATCCAAACCAACTTACAATTGAGAACAACAGAAGCAATCAAACGAACAAAAGAGCAACAATATGTAAGTGCCGGATAGCCTAACGCAGTACACAACGCCACAACGTGTTACAACACCAGATTACCAAGATTTTTTTTTCTATTACCAGGACCATGTCACTGCAGATTGATGGTGCTCACTTTGGTCACACACAACTATAATTATATAGTCATGTCATTGATGAATTCCTGCTCAGAACCTGTGCTTTAATAAAAAACAAAGGGAAGCATTCAAATGTGCCTTACAATCTTAAAGCTTACAGACTCTTACAGACAATAAATATGTGCACTTATAAAGTAAAAAGTGAGGAGGTTTCAGATGATTGAGATACAGTTTGACCAATGTTTGCATGCATGACCGACCAATGGTGGCGTGCAAGAAGGCGGGACCTAAAGAGAAAGGTCAAAGCAATGCAAAATAGAAGACAAATCTTGAAGGAGTGGGTGATTTTCCCTTTGCTGCTGATGGGAGTGGGCGCTCAAAAAAAAAAAAAAAGAAATCCTGCTGTCCCACATTTTGGCGCACAACAAGAATGATGGAGTTGCATAAACACTAGTCTTGCTGTGGAAGTCGGGTTTACACAGTGTTTGGCCATACACCAACTACATTACATGCCCACCTCGGCACCGCCCCCACAGTGACGGAGCTAATGCCCAGCTAGCAGGGAACATTCTCAGAACTTTGGCTAACATTCCGTATAGGTTTGGTTAATATTTTAGAGAAAACGTTTGAATGCAATGTTCAAAAAATGTTTCTTATTTCAGATAATGTTCCTACAATGTTGAGTGTAAACAAAGCTAGAACATTTTACCTGCAACATTTTATAGATGTTCTTGAGGTAACAGATTATACAATGTTCTCAGTAAAACATTGGCACAATGTTTCAAGATGACAAAGGAAGAACATTCTCTTAGCCACATTAGGAGAACAGTATACAGTGAATCCAGAAAGTTTTTCACAGCATGTTACAGCCTTATTCCAAAATGGATTAAAATTCATTATTTTCCTCAATTCTACAAACAATACCCCATAATGACAACGTGAAATATGTTTTTGAAAAGACACATCTTGAAGGAGTGGGTGATTTTCCCTTTGCTGCTGATGGGAGTGGGCGCTCAAAAAAAAAAAAAGAAATCCTGCTGTCCCACATTTTGGCGCACAACAAGAATGATGGAGTTGCATAAACACTAGTCTTGCTGTGGAAGTCGGGTTTACACAGTGTTTGGCCGTACACCAATTTCATTACATGCCCACCTCGGCACCGCCCCCACAGTGACGGAGCTAATGTCCAGCTAGCAGGGAACATTCTCAGAACTTTGGCTAACATTCCGTATAGGTTTGGTTAATGTTTTAGATAAAACATTTGAATGCAATGTTCAAAAAATGTTTAAGAATGTTTCTTATTTCAGATAATGTTCCTACAATGTTGAGTGTAAACGAAGCTAGAACATTTTATAGATGTTTTGTGGATGTTCTTGAGGTAACAGATTATACAATGTTCTCAGTAAAACATTGGCACAATGTTTCAAGATGACAAAGGAAGAACATTCTCTTAGCCACATTAGGAGAACTGTATACAGTGAATCCAGAAAGTTTTTCACAGCATGTTACAGCCTTATTCCAAAATGGATTAAAATTCATTATTTTCCTCAATTCTACAAACAATACCCCATAATGACAACGTGAAATATGTTTTTGAAATCTTTTCAAATTTATATAAAAAAAAAAAAACCAACACACACACGTGCATAAGTATTTACAGCCTTTGCTCAATACTATGTTGAAGCACCTTTGGCACCGATTACAGCCTCAAGTCTTTTTTGAGTATGATGCTACAAGCTCGGCACACCTATTTTTGGGCAGTTTCTCCCATTCTTCTTTGCAGGACCTCTCAACCTCCATCAGGTTCGATGGGGAGTGTTGGTGCACATTTTCAGATCTCTCGAGATGTTGAATCGGGTTCAAGTCTGGGCCACTCAAGGACATTCACAGAGTTGTCATGTAGCCACTCCTTTGTTATCTTGGCTGTGTGCTTAGGGTAATTGTCCTGTTGGAAGATGAACCGTCACCCCAGGTTTTCATCAAGGATGTCTCTGTACATTGCTGCATTCATCTTTCCCTCGATCCTGACTAGTCGCCCAGTTCCTGCCGCTGAAAAACAGCATGATGCTGCCACCACCATGCTTCACTGTAGGGATGGTATTGGGCAGGTGAGGAGCGGTGCCTGGTTTCCTCCAGACATGACACTTGCCAATGAGTTCAATCTTTGTTTCATCAGACCAGAGAATTTTGTTTCTCATCTGAGAGTCCTTCAGGTGCCTTTTGGTGAACGCCACTCTACCATACAGGCCTGATTGGTGGAGTGCTGCAGAGATAGTTGTTCTTCTGGAAGGTTCTCATCTCTCCACAGAGAAATGCTGGAGCTCTGTCAGAGTGACCATCGGGTTCTTGGTCACCTCCCTGACTAAGGCCCTTCTCCCCCAATCTTTCAGCTTCGCTGCGCGGCCCACTCTAGCAATCCCGTCTTGGAGGTTTACAGACAAGTCCTTGGAATTTATGGCTTGGTTTGTGCTCTGACATGCAGTTAACTGTGAGACCTTATATAGACAGGTTTGTGCCTTTCCAAATCCTGTCCAATCAACTGAATTTACCACAGGTGGACTCCAATCAAGTTGTAGAAACATCTCAAGGATGATCAGTGGAAACAGGATGCACCTGAGCTAAATTTTGAGTGCCATGGCAAATGCTGTGAATATTATGTACATGTGATTTTTTTTTCAGTTTTTTATTTTTAATAAATTTGCAAAGATTTCAAACAAACTTCTTTCACATTGTCATTATGGGGTATGTTTGTAGAATTTTGAGGAAAATAATGAATTTAATCCATTTTGGAATAAGGCTGTAACATAAAATGTGGAAAAAGTGAAGCGCTGTGAATACTTTCCGGATGCACTGTAAGGATGTCATTGAGGCCGGAGGTGATGGATTGTTTTTTATAAAACGTTTTTATAATGTGACGTATTAACAAAGCTAGAACATTTTATCTGCAACATTTTGAGGATGTTGTTGAGGTAACAGTTTATACAATATTGTCAATGAAACATTGGCACAATGTTTCAAGATAACAAAGAAAGAACATTCTCTCAGCCACATTAGGAACATGTTATAGCCTGTGGATATTATTGAGGCCTGAGATAACAAAATGTTCTTTATAATAGTTTCTTGTAATGTGATGTCAACAAAGCTAGAACCTTTGACCTGCAACATTTTGAGGATGTTTTGTGAATGTTGTTGAGGTAACAGATTATACAATGTTGCCAATAAAAACATTGGCACAATGTTTCAAGATAACAAAGGAAGAACATTTTCTCAGCCACATTAGGACAACTTTATAAGGACGTAATTGAGGCATGAGATGGTGTAATGTTTTTTATAAGAAGTTTTGAAACGTTCTTGTGTTTACAAAGCTACACTCTAAAAAAAGATGGTTCTTTAAAGGTTCTTTACACGTATAAACAGCTCTTTTTTAGAACCGTATCCTCCTGAAGAATCCTCCTCCTTCTTTTCATTTAGAGTTATTTTTTCCCGCCTTTTTGTTTTTTCAAATCTGTAACTGTCAAAGCCGCATCATTACTGGTTTTCTGGAGCTCAAGACAGACTTTCAACACACTCTTAAGACGTGAATGATTCATTTCTTAAAATGTATACACATTTTACCTTTCAAAGTATAACTAGTTTCATGCCAATCATGTCTTTTTCTCTTTTTAGTTGAACAGAAAATGTATGTGACCAGCTCTGTTCATTTAAGGATGCTTACTTTCTCTTCACTATGCAAGTAGGCCTAACAGAAATGTTGAAATAATGATCCATGGTTCAATTATTATTATTTTTTTATTACTTTACGCATAAACACCCTGTCATAAATAACATTAAAGTTATCCCATGACCTTATATCTCTTTTTCTTTTAACATTATAAAGGGCTCACATACTGTCCATTTTTTTCTAATTGTTTTACATAAATAACTGCACACATTATAACTCTAAACTCAGTTGTGTATTTCAGAAGCTGTCACATCCTACCACCTCATCATCAGCAAAGAGAAACATAAAGATGGACATAAAGACATTGTGAAGATATTTCACTTGAACTTGGTCTTCATTAATTCCATATCATGTTCAGTTCAGTTTTCAGCTAATAACAGTTGTTTGAGCATTGTCATTTTCCTACACTTTGCCATGTAAAATAAATAAATAAATGTACATAATTGACATATGCTATTTATTAATTTATTATGTAGGACCTAAATAGAAGCCACAATATATTATAAAATCAGGTAGACAGAGGGGTGAAAATTAATATTAATAACTAATATATAAAAATAATATTAATACAAATATTAATAATGTAAAGATATTTACTGATATTAACTGAAAATAAATTGTAACACCAAGTCCTATAAACTTGTCAAAGCACAGTTCTTTATGGAACCTCACAATATTCTGAGGATATTTTGGGAAATGTTGATAAAAACAATAGAAACCATCACAGAATGTGTAATGGTGTTACTGGTTATAATTGTAATTCGATTGGCTTTAATGGAACCTGTAATGCTTCCTGTTGGTCTCTACTGGTAATTGGTCTCCTTCTATTGGTGGCTTGTTAAAACCAATAAATCCTAATGGAATGTGTCCCAAAACACACTACAGAAAACCCTTTTTTAATGGTTTTGATGGTTATTAGCTGATGGTTTATAATGGTTGTAATGGTATTTTTTCAGCAGGGAATTGTTTAGGTAAGATTGTAGAATGCTTTTTAACCTATAAAATACTGGCACAATGTTCCATAATAAAGGAGGAACATTATCAAAACAACATTTGTCAAATGTTTTGAGGATATTATTCGAGATATCAATGAAGTTTGGGCTAAATCTGGGTTACATTTGACACTTCTGGTTTGGTTCTGGCAACATGTCTTAACACCCTTGTGTGAACTCTGGTGTGAGTGGTCAGCCATAAGAAACAAAAGATGAAAAGCATTATTTTGGTTAAATGGCTTCTGCCTTGAGTGGTCAGCAGAAGTCAGCTGAATTCCAGTGTCTCGATTACAAAAGGAAGACAAAGTCTGGCATTTGGCTGCAGTGAATTGTCTGAACTGTTGCCGAATGTGTTTACAGGAGACGAGAAGTTGTTTAAAGATGTTTAAAACCACCAATCACTATGTACTTTTCTCGTGACGTAAGAACATTAGAAATCGACGAACCACATGAACGGTTGTTGAAGAAATTGGTGTAAAATGTTCGTGGTCTTATTTGACGCAATGGTTGTTGAAGAAATTGGTGTAAAATGTTTGTGGTGTTATTTGACGGAACTAAGTAAGTACAGAGTCTTTCACATTCAAACGCGGTGGAATCTGACATTTTCAAAAATGAAAATTCGGTCATTAATCACTCACCCTAATGTCGTTCCAAACCCGTAAGACCTTCGTTCATCTTCAGAACACACGCGGAGGAGAATTGTTGAATTTTTTTTTTTTTCGCACAAAAAGTATTCTCGTAGCTTCGTAAAATTATGATTGAACCACTGATGTCACATGGACCATTTTAACAATGTCCTTACTATGTTTCTGTGCCTTGACCGTGGTGGTAGTACCGTTGCTGTCTATGGAGAGCTCTCGGATTTCATCTGTGGCTGTGGGTTAAAATGATTCTTTTGATTTGATCACATTCAGCGCAAACAGCTGTTGTTGACACTTGCGCTGCCTGACTGTTTGTGAGAGACTTTTCATGAAAGGAAATGTGTTACGGCACTCATAAAGAAATTCACAGAAACATAGAAACATACTGAGGTAAAAATTCAACATGTTTAGTTTATTTCTAACATGATATATTTAAGTAACACCATAACAAGGGAGCTATTTTGCTGAATATTTTCACGAGTGCAAATATTACCTTGATTTTAGTTCAACAAACAAGTCAATTTTAGACAATATTGACTGTTTTGTTCTGTTTCACCAATGAAAATAGTTCCAAAGAAAGATAACAGCAGAAGTATTTCACATTCTCCAAGCAACACACCGCATTGTTTCAGTGCAGCATTTTGAACCAACCAATCGGTTAAATTAATAAGTGAATTACCATCATCTACTGGCGGTTTAGTGTATTTAAAAATATGCTTTTTCCTCAGCATATCTTTTTTGTATAGGCCTATTCAAAAATGTATTGCAGTTGTAATTTTGCACTGTAAATTTAATTTGATTGGTAACAGCCCCTATAGTGCATTTAGATTTATTAATTTTGGTTAAGTTTGGTTCCAAAACGCAATAAACGCCATTTAAAAAAATGTTTGAGTTCCCGCCAATATTAGCATTGTATCTGGTCGGTTTTGAAAAGTAAATTTTTTATTTTATGTAAAATGCGATATCTGCCGTGTTATTATGTCATGTTTTGTCCCTATTTTTCCAAACCGCGACAAACGCCTGTCTCCCTTCTTTGCAGAATGCGATATATCCGCTCAACCAATCACAGTGCACCATTCCACGGATTGTAAACAGTAACTGACAAGCTACACAATATCGCGCTCATAATCGCAGATGAATCGCCTTCGATTATGAACGCGATATTGCGTAGCTTGTCAGTGATCTACGGCTCTGTGTATTAAATGCTGCTCCATCTGAAAGCAGGTGATGGACATTTACTACTAATCACAGGACCGGCTTTACTGACGAGATGTGCATGAAAATCGCATGCGATTTATCGTGCAGCCCTAAAAACAAATGAATAATTTTGACGGCATTGATGAACCTGTGGTGGTGAAGAAAGGTAAGCTATTAATAAGATTATTATTGACCAAGTTCAATTAGTATTTTCCATTCACCAATCAATTTTTAGGTTTAAGTATTTTCGTTAACCAAACTTTGTATAGAGATGATTCTCAACTGTGTTATGAAAGATAAAACAACCTTCGATTATGAACGCGATATTGCGTAGCTTGTCAGTGATCTACGGATCTGTGTATTAAATGCTGCTCCATCTGAAAGCAGGTGATGGACATTTACTACTAATCACAGGACCGGCTTTACTGATGAGATGCGCATGACAATCGCATGCGATTTATCGTACAGCCCTAAAAATAAATGAATAATTTTGATGGCATTGATGAACCTGTGGTGGTGAAGAAAGGTAAGCTATTAATTAGATTAGTATTGACCAAGTTCAGAGACTGTCATATGTGGATCAATTTACTTTGTTTTGTATTTTCAACAGTTTAAATATGAAAAATAACTTTTATATTGATTCAATGGATTTGTTGCATTTTGGGAAAAAATTATAATCAGTTTTTATAATAAATCTTTGAAAATCTAAATCTGGATTTAAATGTTTTAAGTTATTATAACCTAAAGATGCTATGTGAAAGTTTGAAACAGAAAATAGTGGTTTACATCTTGCCACTTTCTTGGTAAAGAAAACATATTTTTACTCAAATTAATCAAAATGGATTTATAGCGTTTTGGAACCAAACTCTTCATTTGACATTAAAGATGACACATACATTTAATAAGGTTAAAAAAATATTAGCCTTTATTAAGGTAAATAACATCCTGGGTAAATATAAAAAATAAGAAGATTTAAGTACGTAAAAGCTGATAGAGCACTGATGAAAATATAGTTTCTTATTATGTCAAGATCAAGTCAAGATGGCGCCGATGATGATGGCTGCCTCCGTGGCGTGCTCTGCAGTTGTTTTTGTGTTTTTGTTAGTTTGTCCTGTCTTTAGTTATATCCCTGCAATCAGTTTCACCAGAGATGAATTGCTGGACATTCAGCACTACACATCACCCGATATATTAACTATTCTGATGTTTTGCTGGACATAGTAGTTGGCTGAAAAGCTGCGCTGATCAAGCGCGCCAGGACGCGCAGACGGGGGAAGAGAGCCGGCACCCTTCGTGAAGTTCAGGCAGCGCGGATTTCGAACGCTGTTGCCTAACATCCATCTGGCGAACCTCCGCTCTCTACCCAACAAAATGGACAAACTCCTTCTGCTCTCCCGGACAAATAATGATTTCTCACACTCTGCTGCTCTGTGTTTCACGGAAACCTGGCTGATTGACGCCATACCGGACAGCACGTTAAAACTGCCAGGCTTTCAGCTGTTCAGAGCGGACCGCGACGCAGAATCAACGGGGAAATCGCGCTGCGGCGGGACATGCTTTTACATCAATGAAAGGTGGTGTACAGATGTAACCGTGTTAAAGAAGATGTGTTGTCCCGATCTAGAAGCGCTTTTTTCATTAACTGTAAGCCATTCTACTCACCACGGGAGTTTTGCTTGTTCATTCTCGTGAGTGTTTACATTCCTCCGCAAGCGCACGTGAGCTCAGCTTTACAGAAACTCGCTGATCAGATCACAGAACAACAACACCCGGACTCTGTTTTAATCATTCTTGGGGACTTTAATAAAGCAAATCTCTCCCGTGAACTGCCAAAATACAGACAGCACATCACATGTCCCACCAGAGACAGTAACATATTGGATCACTGTTACACCACAATAAAGAATGCATATCGCTCCGTCCCACGGGCAGCTTTGGGGCTTTCTGATCACTGTTTAGTTCATCTTATAACGACCTACAGGCAGAAACTGAAATCAGCTAAACCTGTATTAAGGACTGTAAAAAGATGGACTAATGAAGCAGAGCGGGATCTACAAGCCTGTTTTTACCTCACTGATTGGAGTGTTTTTGAAGCTGCTGCCACCGATCTGGACGAGCTCACAGAGACTGTAACATCATATATGTCAGGCTAAAGAAGATGCTTACAGGAAGGGGGACAATATCTTGTATAAACAGGCCAAATAAACACTGGAAAAGGAGATCAGAGTGGCAAAGAGGAATTATTCTGAAAAACTAAAGACTCAGTTCACTTCCAGCGACTCCGCATCAGTGTGGAAAAGTCTGAAAGAGATCACCAACTACAAGACACCATCCCCCAGCACTGTGGCGAATCAACAACTGGCAGACGATCTGAATGAGTTCTACTGCAGGTTTGAAAAAAATCCAGCACCCGTATA
>NW_015506067.1:724532-724777 GCF_001515645.1 Sinocyclocheilus grahami
GTCTCAACAATCAACATGCTCAAAACAGTGGAGATGATCGTGGACTTCAGGAGAAGCCCCCTGCTCTCCCCCCACTCTCCCACTCTCCATGCACTGTGACTGCAGTGGAGTCATTCAGGTTCCTGGGCACCACAATCTCACAGGACCTAAAGTGGGACACTCACATTGACTCCATTGTGAAAAAGGCCCAGCAGAGGTTGTACTTCCTTCGCCAGCTGAGGAAGTTCAACCTGCCACAGGAGCTG
>NW_015506067.1:728373-738682 GCF_001515645.1 Sinocyclocheilus grahami
AACTCTGCTGCTCTGTGTTTCACGGAAACCTGGCTGAAAGACGCCATTCCGGACAGCGCGTTGAGTCTGCCGGGTTTTCAGCTGTTCAGAGCGGACCGCGACGCAGAATCAACGGGGAAATCACGCGGTGGCGGGGCATGCTTTTACATCAATGAGAGGTGGTGTACAGATGTAACTGTGTTAAAGAAGATGTGCTGTTCAGATCTAGAAGTGCTCTTCATTAATTGCAAGCTGTTCTATTCGCCGCGGGAGTTTTGCTCGTTCATTCTCGTCAGTGTCTACATTCCTCCGCAAGCGCACGTGAGCTCCGCTTTACAACAACTCGCTGATCAGATCACGGACACAGAACAACAACACCCGGACTCTGTTTTAATCATTCTCGGGGACTTTAATAAAGCAAATCTCTCTCGTGAACTGCCAAAATACAGACAGCACATCACATGTCCCACCAGAGACAGTAATATATTGGATCACTGTTACACCACAATAAAGAATGCATATCACTCTGTCCCACGAGCAGCTTTGGGGCTCTCTGATCACTGCTTGGTTCATCTTATACCGACCTACAGGCAGAAACTGAAATCAGCTAAACCTGTATTAAGGACTGTAAAAAGATGGACTAATGAAGCAGAGCAGGATTTACAAGCTTGTTTTGACCTCACTGATTGGAGCGTCTTTGAAGCTGCTGCCACCGATCTGGACGAGCTCACAGAGACTGTAACATCTTATATCAGTTTCTGTGAAGACATGTGCATTCCTACCAGGACTCACTTAACTTACAACAATGACAAACCATGGTTCACTGCAAAACTCAGACAGCTCCGTCAGGCCAAAGAAGATGCTTACAGGAAGGGGGATAATGTCTTGTATAAACAGGCTAAATACACACTGGAAAAGGAGATCAGAGTGGCAAAGAGGAATTATTCAGAAAAAATAAGGATTAAATTCTCTTCCAGTGACTCGGCATCAGTGTGGAAAAGTCTAAAAGAAATCACCAATTACAAGACACCATCCCCCAGCACTGCGGAGAATCAACACCTGGCAGACGATCTGAACGAGTTCTACTGCAGGTTTGAAAAGACACCCCACACCCGCTCTGAACACCTCTCCACACAACCATTCACACCTCCAGCAACCCCCCTCTCCCCCACACCTGCAATTCAGATCAGCGAAGAAGAGGTGCGCCAGGTCTTCCGGAAGCAGAAAAGGAAAAAAGCACCAGGCCCAGATTGTGTTACACCAGTCTGTCTGAAATCCTGTGCTGACCAGCTGGCCCCCATCTTCACACAGATCTTCAACAGATCACTGGAGCTGTGCGAAGTCCCTTCATGCTTCAAATGCTCCACCATCATCCCCGTCCCAAATAAACCCAAAATTACTGGACTTAATGACTACAGACCTGTGGCTCTAACGTCTGTGGTCATGAAGTCTTTTGAAAGACTGGTGCTGGCCCACCTGAAGGACATCACTGGACCCTTGCTGGATCCTCTTCAGTTTGCCTACAGAGCAAACAGGTCTGTGGACGATGCAGTAAACATGGGACTGCATTATGTTCTGCAACATCTAGACAGACCAGGGACTTATGTGAGGATCCTGTTCGTGGACTTCAGCTCGGCCTTTAACACCATCATCCCAAACCTCCTCCTGCCCAAACTAACTCAGCTCTCCATGCCCACCTCCGTCTGTCAGTGGATCAACAGCTTCCTGACAGACAGGCAGCAGCTAGTGAGGCTGGGAAAATACACATCCAGCACCCATACAATCAGCACTGGAGCTCCTCAGGGTTGTGTTCTCTCTCTACTGCTCTTCTCCCTGTACACCAACGACTGCACACCTAAAGACCCCTCTGTCAAGCTCCTGAAGTTTGCAGACGACACCACACTCATCTGCCTCATTCAGGACGGTGATGAGTCTGCTTACAGACAGGAGGTTAAAGAGCTGGCTGTCTGGTGCAGTCTCAACAATCTGGAGCTCAACATGCTCAAAACAGTGGAGATGATCGTGGACTTCAGGAGAAGCCCCCTGCTCTCCCCCCACTCTCCATCATGGACAGCACTGTGACTGCAGTGGAGTCATTCAGGTTCCTGGGCACCACAATCTCACAGGACCTAAAGTGGGACACTCACATTGACTCCATTGTGAAAAAGGCCCAGCAGAGGTTGTACTTTCTTCGCCAGCTGAGGAAGTTCAACCTGCCACAAGAGCTGCTGAAACAGTTCTACTCTGCTATCATTGAATCCATCCTCTGCACTTCTGTAACTGTCTGGTTCAGCTCAGCTACCAAATCTGACCTCAGAAGACTACAGAGGGTAGTCCGGACTGCTGAGCGAATCATTGGTACAGCCCTCCCTTCTTTTCAAGAACAGTACTCTTCCAGAGTGAGCAAAAGGGCTAGCAAAATCACTCTGGACCCCTCACATCCAGCACACTCCCTCTTTCAAACTGTTGCCATCTGGTCGACGCTACAGAGCTCTGAGCACCAGAACGACCAGACACAGGAACAGCTTCTTCCCTCAGGCAATCCATCTCATGAACACTTGACAATAACTGTGGAACACACAACACTATTTATACACTCATACACTTATTTATCTAACACACATACTTAGTCTACACCTCAAATTTGCACATAATATACCTGTACATACAAACTGTCTATTGTAATATACCTGCACATAAAATTGTCAATTTATATATTGTTATTCCTTATTTACTTGTTCTATTTTTTATTTTTTATTCTTCTTTTATTATCTGTGTTTTTGTTCTGTCACTGTCATTTTGTTGCACTGCTGAAGCTTCTGTCACGAAAACAAATTCCTCGTATGTGAAAACATACCTGGCAATAAAGTTCATTCCGATTCTGATTCTGATTCTGATTCTGATGTTTATACCACCAAATATCTTGGTGATGCAGTGCTTTTGTGAGGATATTTTGTATGGGATATTGTCTGCTGATATGACAAGTTCATTGTATGGTAATAATGAATAGCATTTTTGACAGTGATGATATCCTCCTGATAACCAGGGGAAAAAGGTTTTGTGAAATTAGACTTTTATTGTTATAACATTACACTGTAGGGGACATTTTTTTTCTTTCAAAAAATAAAATAAAATGACATGAGATGACATGACATGAAAAAACATGTATAGACAAAAGCAATTGAGATTTTTTTTCCATTCACCAATCAATTTTTAGGTTTAAGTATTTTCGTTAACCAAACTTTGTATAAAGATGATTCTCAACTATGTTATGAAAGATAAAACATAATGATTTGATATACTATTTTTTATGTATTATGTGTGTAAAATGGCCATAAATAAATGAAAAAAAGAAGTGAGATAGTAGTAATAATGGGAGTAGTAATTGGTAACATTTTCATTAGAATATCTAATATTTCATGGGGATATTGATATTTAATTTCTTTTCATGTCCACTTGTTGTGTTTGCCTGATTTACATGCTGTAAGTCTTGATGTCTACTACAGTGGACAGAATGTTATGCTTAGGTCTCAGGAGGATATTTTGTTTTTTTTTTACATTACATATCACACATGCATGTAATATAATGTGTATTTCCATCACAGGTTATTCCATCACAGCTTACATTTCACGAAAGGTGGTATTAAAAAGTTCTGTAGACACCCTGATACAATTCTCAATTATTTTCCCCCTTTCCTCAGAATCGTAATGTATAAACACACAGTTGCAAGAAAATGTCAGAATTGTGAGCTGACATTTTTCCTGTCAGAATTTGACAATTGCAACTTTTTATCTCACAATTCTGAGAAAAGTCACTGGCACTCATGCCTTCAAATACTGTGCCACTTTATATCTGATTTACATTCCTACCATAACTTCAATTGCTAGTCTATTGGAACTTATTTCTCTTATTTCTATCACCTGATTAACCAGCAGTTGGAGCAAAAGATCTAACATTAACTTATACAGTGAATTTTGTAAATGTTGTTCAGGAAACCTACAACTTCAACTTACTTCAAACAGTGTTGCCAACTTTTGAGTTCAGCCTGAAGTAAGAATTATTCAGGAATAATTAACAAGCTTGTGATTAAGTAGGCTACATGTAATTGTTTCTTAATTTTTTCTAAACAATTATACAGGGAACCCTATTGTTCAGGTTAGACCATTTTTATAATAATGTTATATCTAAAAAATTTATTAATTATAATAAAAAGAATAATTATATGAGTAAAAATTTAATAAATGTAACTTTTTGCAAAATTCTCCTCTCTAGTGTACATTTTTCTTGCTAGTTTATGGACACTGAATGGATTTTCTGCGGTTATGTGACAATGTTTTCAAGTTGCTGTCTTTCCGCGGTTGAAGCACTCATTGAGTGATTACATGAGACACTATGCATTCAGTAAGTTGTAATGTATCTTTCAACAAGCTCTCGAATGTTCATTCATGTTTATTTCGTGCTAATTAGAATGCGCTCCTGCTTCACTTAAACTGAGGCAAAGTGGGAGCACATGTGAACAGTCACGCCACTAAACAGCTCCAAACTGTATTTATCGTTTGAAATTATTGATAAAATTAACAGAATTTGAATGCTGAGTCTTTGTTTCCTATTATCAAAAATAACCTGCTCTGTCTTGTCTATGTCCTCTTTGCTCTGCAATGTTTTTCACTCCGTAAGAAAATGGTGATCATGGATACAAATGCATGGTGTATTTTGATGCACAACAAACACTCATTCAACATTATCTATTAAGTTATAAAGTTTCATAAACATATATATTCTTAATTAGGCTTTAATTAGACGCCATTTATATAAAAATAAAGAGGAATAAAGATTGGATTGTGGCCACGATTAGCTTTTGATAACTAGATGTTGGTAAAACGTGTGCTGGTGTGGATGTTTGATATTATGTGAGACAGTGACATTTTGTTTTACATGAATTCAGTAGATATTCACACTCAAAATCCAAGAAAATATTAATCATGGAGGATACGATTAATAAAGCAAAGATTTCCTGAATTTTGAGTATGAATCACTATTGAATCTTTGTTACAAACTAAAAAGATTTTTGCACCAAAACAACACATCATAGGAGACAAGAGAGTGTGATGTAAACATCCTTGTAGCATTTGCTGTATAAAAATATGACATTAAAAAAAAATCTAAACTTGATTCTGGCATTTGATACATTACATTACCATTCAAAAGTTTGGGATTACTATGATTTTTGTTATTTTTTAAGAAATGTACCGGTATACTTTTGTTCTTCAAGGATGCATTATTTAAATTTTTTTTTTACAGATTTTATGATAGATGATAGATTTCTATTTCAAATAAACTTTCTATTCATCAAGGAATCCTGTCGCTTTATAATGGTTTCCACACTTCATTAAGCAGTGCAACCATTTTAAACTGTGATAATAATCAGAAATGTTTCTTGAGCAGCAAATCAGCATATTAGAATTATTTCTGAAGGACCATGTGACACTGAAGAGGAGACGTCGAGGTCTGACATCACAGGGAAACAAAACCTTTATTTTAAATTGTACAATTATTTCACAATATTACTGTTTTTGACCATTTTAAATCTGATAAATGCAGTTGATGAACATGAACAAAGAACCTTACTAATGCAAAACCTTAAAACAGTATTGAATATATCATAATATCAAAACAAGCACACTTATGAACATTTGTTAATAAAATGATTGTGTTAACATCAAATTGGTGGCTTGTTCTATTCCATAAAATGCTGTGAATTATTTGTTTTCTCATTTTATTAAAGGAACACTTTCATGCCTGTGTGTGGTCTTAGATTTTATTCATTTCTATTCATTTTGTAAATATAAGCCAAACAGTTTAAGAACAATCACACCGGGATAGATGAAAAACGATTAGTTCACAAATACAAGTTCATTTCAGCTGTTGCACTCAAATGATAACAACTAATAACAGACACAGTTTTAAAGCATTGCAAGCTACAGCACAACAAACTGAAATCAAAGTAAGCAACTAGCTAAAGTTTGCTGCAGGCCTACTTTATCCCAACATTACACAAAGAATGTCTGCAATCATTCAGTCAGGGATGACTGCACAAAACATGCAAACTAGGGATGTCCCGAGCCGATCTCAATGATCGTGATTGGGGCCGATCAAGCGTTTTTTTAACTGATCAGTATCGGCTCTCCTAAAGTCAGTTGTGCTCAGCTGCCTTTAAAACCAAAAGAAGAAGAAATGTGTCTGCGTGATGCACGAGAACCAGTAAGGGTCTGTTCTAGCATGTCACACACATTTGAGCTTCCGCGTTCGGTGTATTTGATGCGCACTTTTGTAACGATCACTCATTCATTTATCGTTTACTTTTATCTGCCGTCAGACTATCTGAGACGTCGTTGTTATAATGCGTTGTTATGGGTTGCGTCTTGCTTCGGACTTGACTGATAAACTGGCATTCTGACATTGCAAGCTTCATGCTTTCTAACCATAAGTTGCAATTAACCTGCTTATTGTACATGTTTACATCTATGTCTTTATACATTGTGTGCATAGAGAGAGAGCGAGAGTATCTTATAATTATATATTACATTATATTATATTATGCATACATTCATACATATATTTATTTTACTGCTCAACTCTATATACATTGGATTGATTTTTATAACTTTAATGTACTTGAACTGTGCACCAAACACTATGAATGTACAAGTATCGGATCGGTACTCGGTATTGGCAGATACTAAACTGGCAAACGTCGGTCCTGGAGAGCCGCAGCCCTGCAGAGTTTTGCTTCAACCCTAATCAAACACACCTGAATAAGCTAATCAAGGTCTGAAGGGTTACTAGAAAGCTACAGGCAGGTGAGTTTTAATTAGGGTTGGAGCTGTACTCTGCAGGGCTGCGGCTCTCCAGGACCATTTTAAATCTGATAAATGCAGTTGATGAACATGAACAAAGAACCTTACTAATGCAAAACCTTAAAACAGTATTGAATATATCATAATATCAAAACAAGCACACTTATGAACATTTGTTAATAAAATGATTGTGTTAACATCAAATTGGTGGCTTGTTCTATTCCATAAAATGCTGTGAATTATTTGTTTTCTCATTTTATTAAAGGAACACTTTCATGCCTGTGTGTGGTCTTAGATTTTATTCATTTCTATTCATTTTGTAAATATAAGCCAAACAGTTTAAGAACAATCACACCGGGATAGATGAAAAACGATTAGTTCACAAATACAAGTTCATTTCAGCTGTTGCACTCAAATGATAACAACTAATAACAGACACAGTTTTAAAGCATTGCAAGCTACAGCACAACAAACTGAAATCAAAGTAAGCAACTAGCTAAAGTTTGCTGCAGGCCTACTTTATCCCAACATTACACAAAGAATGTCTGCAATCATTCAGTCAGGGATGACTGCACAAAACATGCAAACTAGGGATGTCCCGAGCCGATCTCAATGATCGTGATTGGGGCCGATCAAGCGTTTTTTTAACTGATCAGTATCGGCTCTCCTAAAGTCAGTTGTGCTCAGCTGCCTTTAAAACCAAAAGAAGAAGAAATGTGTCTGCGTGATGCACGAGAACCAGTAAGGGTCTGTTCTAGCATGTCACACACATTTGAGCTTCCGCGTTCTGTGTATTTGATGCGCACTTTTGTAACGATCACTCATTCATTTATCGTTTACTTTTATCTGCCGTCAGACTATCTGAGACGTCGTTGTTATAATGCGTTGTTATGGGTTGCGTCTTGCTTCGGACTTGACTGATAAACTGGCATTCTGACATTGCAAGCTTCATGCTTTCTAACCATAAGTTGCAATTAACCTGCTTATTGTACATGTTTACATCTATGTCTTTATACATTGTGTGCATAGAGAGAGAGCGAGAGTATCTTATAATTATATATTACATTATATTATATTATGCATACATTCATACATATATTTATTTTACTGCTCAACTCTATATACATTGGATTGATTTTTATAACTTTAATGTACTTGAACTGTGCACCAAACACTATGAATGTACAAGTATCGGATCGGTACTCGGTATTGGCAGATACTAAATATTTAATGACTCGGGTCAGATCGGGGGCACAAAAAACCTGATTGGAACATCCCTAGTGCAAACTAATGAAAAACATTATAAACTGTTACAAAATGATGAACAAATGAAGTTTAGCCATAAGTTTGCACAACGCTGAAAATATAATGATCTTTTTTTAAAAATTCCCAGTACCACTTGGTTCCATGCACATTTCCGGGAAACTCATGAATATTCATGTCTGCCCCGCCCACTGAAACCAAAAAATCTCAGAAACCGAAAATCTTGTAACACCGGCAGTGTCCGTCAACAGTCATGGATGGGGCCTGTAAAATGCAACGTCACTTCTGTTAACTTCTGATTCTGTGAATGACTTGTACTGAGTAGGGTTGGGTATCGTTTGAATTTTATCGATTCCGATTCCGATTCTGCTTATCGATTTCGATTCTTATCGATTCCTATTTTCGATTCCAATAAGATAAAAAATCCAATATGTCAAAAATTTATTTTTACAAAGCATTCTGTTGCAGCTGAATAACATGAGCAAAAATCAGCAGCCTACAGAACACTGCAAGAGGAATTTTGCCTATGCTTTAAAAAAAAAATACCACAGCAAAAACAACTAGATCAGGGGTGGCGAACGTCGGTCCTGGAGAGCCGCAGCCCTGCAGAGTTTTGCTTCAACCCTAATCAAACACACCTGAATAAGCTAATCAAGGTCTGAAGGGTTACTAGAAAGCTACAGGCAGGTGAGTTTTAATTAGGGTTGGAGCTGTACTCTGCAGGGCTGCGGCTCTCCAGGACCGGAGTTTGCCACCGCTGAACTAGATTATTAATATACATTTCAAATATTAAAGTGTTAAAGACAAGTAAACAGTCAGTAATAAGATAGGAACAAACAAATCAATTAGCAATATCATAAATAAATACAACTGAACAACATTTCAGGTACAGAAACTGTAATTAAAAGTTTAAAAACACTGCATAGTTTTCTTTTCATAAATAAAATATAGATTAATCAATTAAAGTTATTAAAATGCAGTTGATGAACATGAACAAAGAACCTTACTAATGCAAAACCTTAAAACAGTATTGAATATATCATAATATCAAAACAAGCACACTTATGAACATTTGTTAATAAAATGATTGTGTTAACATCAAATTGGTGGCTTGTTCTATTCCATAAAATGCTGTGAATTATTTGTTTTCTCATTTTATTAAAGGAACACTTTCATGCCTGTGTGTGGTCTTAGATTTTATTCATTTCTATTCATTTTGTAAATATAAGCCAAACAGTTTAAGAACAATCACACCGGGATAGATGAAAAACGATTAGTTCACAAATACAAGTTCATTTCAGCTGTTGCACTCAAATGATAACAACTAATAACAGACACAGTTTTAAAGCATTGCAAGCTACAGCACAACAAACTGAAATCAAAGTAAGCAACTAGCTAAAGTTTGCTGCAGGCCTACTTTATCCCAACATTACACAAAGAATGTCTGCAATCATTCAGTCAGGGATGACTGCACAAAACATGCAAACTAGGGATGTCCCGAGCCGATCTCAATGATCGTGATTGGGGCCGATCAAGCGTTTTTTTAACTGATCAGTATCGGCTCTCCTAAAGTCAGTTGTGCTCAGCTGCCTTTAAAACCAAAAGAAGAAGAAATGTGTCTGCGTGATGCACGAGAACCAGTAAGGGTCTGTTCTAGCATGTCACACACATTTGAGCTTCCGCGTTCGGTGTATTTGATGCGCACTTTTGTAACGATCACTCATTCATTTATCGTTTACTTTTATCTGCCGTCAGACTATCTGCGACGTCGTTGTTATAATGCGTTGTTATGGGTTGCGTCTTGCTTCGGACTTGACTGATAAACTGGCATTCTGACATTGCAAGCTTCATGCTTTCTAACCATAAGTTGCAATTAACCTGCTTATTGTACATGTTTACATCTATGTCTTTATACAGTGTGTGCATAGAGAGAGAGCGAGAGTATCTTATAATTATATATTACATTATATTATATTATGCATACATTCATACATATATTTATTTTACTGCTCAACTCTATATACATTGGATTGATTTTTATAACTTTAATGTACTTGAATTGTGCACCAAACACTATGAATGTACAAGTATCGGATCGGTACTCGGTATTGGCAGATACTAAACTGGCAAACGTCGGTCCTGGAGAGCCGCAGCCCTGCAGAGTTTTGCTTCAACCCTAATCAAACACACCTGAATCAGCTAATCAAGG
>NW_015506067.1:738755-738957 GCF_001515645.1 Sinocyclocheilus grahami
GGTTGGGTATCGTTTGAATTTTATCGATTCCGATTCCGATTCTGCTTATCGATTTCGATTCTTATCGATTCCTATTTTCGATTCCAATAAGATAAAAAATCCAATATGTCAAAAATTTATTTTTACAAAGCATTCTGTTGCAGCTGAATAACATGAGCAAAAATCAGCAGCCTACAGAACACTGCAAGAGGAATTTTGCCTA
>NW_015506067.1:739329-755755 GCF_001515645.1 Sinocyclocheilus grahami
ACATTAATGACAGGCAGCGCGTTTATTAGGCTGCTGTCTCTTTAACACAGAACGCACCCAGATCTAAAAATACTGTACATGTGTGTTTTCCTTCTCATCTGTTTATGTTAAAGTAAGACAAAAACGGCTGTGTTTATGATGTTATACTGATGTAGTTTTCTGCATATTGGTCGACAAATATGAAAGAAGTCAGTTTCGGCCCGGAACAACCTTTTCTACAGTGGAAATACACGGAACGGCTCGAGAATGGACACAAGCCGGGAGAAATACACGGAACGGTTCGAGAATGGACACAAGCCGGGAACCCGTACTGCGACCTCTGTTCTCTGTGCTCGCGCTTGCGCTTTGTGTGCGCTGCACGCAAACAGGGCACAAGTTCTTTCCGTTCCTGCACTTAAATAGTTTTTAATCACATTAAAATGCGAACGCAGGAATCCTTAAGCAGAATCGAAATGCACGCGTCTTATCGAATACCCGGTACTTGGAAATTTGGAACCGGTTCTAAAATAGCCAAATACCCAACACTATAGTTCTGAGACACTGCTTATGATTAAAAAAAAGGAGCAGGTGGATTTTTATCATTATTGTTGTATACACACACTGCCAACACACTCTCACCTTTCTCTCCTTCAGGAACGACTCGCACAAGTTTTTTAACACAAGATTTACTGGAGGATCATGATTTGACAATCTCCTGCAGACAGGACACTCCTGAGTTTCCTTGGTTCTCCAGAACTGTTGAAGACACTCTTTACAGAAACTGTGACTACATGATAAAAGAACAGGAGCCTTAAAGATTTCATGACACTCAGGACAATAAAGTTCTTCTGCAGATACATTTAGTGAAGCCATTTTCACTATTTGAGCTCCAGCAAACTTTACTTTCACTTTCTGACCAATGGTTTCAAAAATGAAAAACCATGAGAATCACAAAGATCTTCTGTCTGTTCAGAACCAAACTCCTCAAAAATCCTTCTTGGAAGTGTTTTTCTTCCTTCTCCACTGATCAATAATTAGATTTTGCTTTGTTGAGACACTGAAAATCCATTTGACAGAAAGGAGAAAAAAAGTCAATCTCTTCCAGGGCAGGGTTTGTAAGAAGGTGGAGTTTGTAATCACTTTTGGCTGTGTTAAAAGAAGTCAGATAACACCACTAGATTTTTTTCCAGGTTACATTTAAACAAAATCCATTTAAAATTAACAATAACATTTGCAATTGATTTAGTTATTGTTTTTTTTATTTGTCACATAGTTTCTCCGGGGTCTGCCCTGTTGAGAAATCCAGCATGAATTCCACTCTAGTCCAGGCTTCTTTATGCTGGTTAGTGCTGGTATAGAGCTGTCTAGCTGGTGGACCAGTGAAGTCATTCTCAAACAAAATGGAGCTGGTGAAGCTGGTTCACCAGCATGGCCTTGCAGTGTTGAGTGGGAGTAGTCCAGTTGTCTTTACACAAGCAATGTGTTTGGGGACAAACATAATTTTTACCAGCATATTTCTATATTTAATGTATTAAGGATGTAAAAACCATATAGGATTTAAATATGATTTATTGTAATATATAACAATAACTTATAGTAATTACTTTTGCTCCCTCTGTTAACAGTAGAACTGAAAGAATTTGTTGTTTTAGTTATGTTTATGTTATTAATCAACATTATCTGAATTTCTGAATAACAAAGTAAAAATTAACTCTAGTGAAAGGTTTCAAAGGATATAATGTATCTTGTTTCAAAGAATCTGTACACAAATAAGTTAAAATCCGTTAAAAAAGAGCTTGTATACATTACAAAGCAAAAACATTTAGAGATATGAAAATGAAGAAAAATGGCAAATAACAGCATTATCACAAGCACTTTGTTCAATAATAGGGGTTATGAGAAGTGCTAATAAAGATAACTGAAAGTTACTGTTTTTAAAGACTTTAATGCTGATTTTGGAACTGATGTGTCAAAATCCAGCTGTCAGTCACTGATTCCAAAAAGTAAGTATCGCTTTTTATTTCTCTTTCCTACTACTTGTTTCACTTCTGTTTCAGTTTTTTATAACCATTTCTTACGTGTCAGTAAGTTGTTGTTATTTTAGCATGTGTGTTTGGCTCAGTGTTATTTTTTTAGGATTACTGATAAACTAATGTAATTTGATTTGTATTAGTTATCTATTTTAGTTACAGTTGTAGTAATGTTGTCATTTTATTAGTTTTTTTATTATGTCTATATAGGTTTTTATTAAGTTTTAGTTTTATTTAATTTGAGTTATTTCAGTACTTCTATCTATCTATATAAATATATATGTGTGTGGCTGTACATACACACATGTAGTTTTTTTTTGGTGTTTGGCTTCGTGTTATGTTAGAATCATTATTATACTCATACCTTTTGTTCTTTTAATATTTTGAATTGTTTTTAGCTTTATTTTTTTGTTTTCATTTAAATGTTTAGTTTTGAAATGTTGTTGTATGCATTTGTCATTTTATTTAATTTCTTTTATTTTCTTAAGTGTGTGTGTATGTATGTGTATATATAAGTATTTATAGAGTTTTAATTACTTTTTCTTATTTGTAAGTCGCTTTGGATAAAAGCGTCTTCTAAATGACTAAGAGTAAAGTAAAAGGTATGTCATTGCATTCAGGAGCATGGAATATTGTGGTCAATAGAGATAGCATGCACTTTTAACAGTTGCTAAAAGCAATATATTGATTCAACTACTGTCAAGGGCAAAGTGCCCAACTAGAGGGAACAATATAGTCACTATAATTGTGATTTTAAACAGATTTCAACAACTTTTATACATGTACCACAGGAAAGAAATTAAGCCAAATGGTTTAAAATAAAGTGTGAGTGAATCTGCTTTATTTCACTAACTGCAACACTGCTTCAGTGTTATGTTTACTCTCTATGGATTGGGACCATATGAAAACTGAGCAGTTAATTTAATGCTGAGGATTTTGCTGTGCCAATAAACCTGCATCATGTGTTTTTCTTAAATAATTTATTAAAAGTAATTGGATAACTGGTCTTTATTTAACTATGAACACACACTAAGAAACGTGATATGTAACACATATTTGAGTTTTGTTGTGGTTTTGCTGGGATCATACCAGCACACCAGCGTCCCATACTGATCCCAGCATACAAAACATATCTTACGCTGGTGACTAGCAATGCTGTAATTTTTTTTTTTTAGATGGGTGTCATGATCACATCTATAGTTGTCCAAAATAATGGAGAGTGTGGTAGAGAAGTGGATAAGAGAGTTCAGGCAGAGTGCAGAAGAGAGTCAGGAGTGATTTCTGATAGAGGGGTATCTTTAAGAGTGAAAGGGAGAGTTTACAAGATGGCAATGAGACCAGCTCTGTTGTGTGGCTTAGAGGCAGAGGCAGTGGCAGTGGCAGAGCTGAAAATGCTGCGATCACTGGGAGTGATTAGGATGGACTGGATTAAAAATGAGCATACTAGGCTGTTTGACTAAATTTTTTTTTTGACAGAACGGAATTAGTTGCACACGACTGAACACAAAAAACAGCAAAATTTGCACTTCAGTATTGTATATTGTAAAACAGTATGCAATAATAACGTATTGAGCGTAGATTATCATTTTTATTGAATTGGATTAAATGGATGCCACCTTATTAGGACAAACCCGGCCTACACCTACCCTTAGCACTACCCAATTTACCAGGGGTCTCCAACCCTGCTCCTGGAGAGCTACCATCCTGCAGATTTCAGCTCCAATCCCAAATTAAACACACCTAAATCAGCTAATCAAGGTTCAGGGTTACTTGATAATTACAGACAGGTGTGTTGGAGCAGGGAATTGAAGTCTGCAGGATGGTAGCTCTCCAGGAGCAGGGTTGGAGATCCCTGCAATAAACACTCTATCATTAAATACCTGTGCGAGGCACTTTATTTCCACTTTTTGAATATGTCCTTCACATTTATTGAAAGTAAATACCTTTCCGATCTGAGACTAACTTCAAGATGGCAGCACATGCACAACATAAGGCTCAGTGTTTCTCTGGATTTTGCAAATTGTTTATTATGTAATGAAATTACTCATTTGTAATTGTAGGGAATTAATTATTATTAATTCATTCAGGTTTTGAAAGGACTCGAATCTGAAAAAGTCGAGGTCCACCTGATTAAACTGATTTTTAATCTAAATGGTTTACACCCTATCAGCTACTCGGCCAGCAAGAAGATGTCAGTGTATATTACCAATTGAATATGTATTTTATGTTCTCCCTGGCCATGGAATAACACAATTATGATAATTTGTCAGCTCTTAGAGAGGTAACGTTGATCTTGGCAAAGTTTTAACCTTGAAATTATATGACACCAGACGATGATTATTTATAAATGAACATGAATTTGATTGGCTATTCCAGATTACATCAAAACTAGGCTAAAACATAAACATACACACACACATATACAGTTTCTTAGACTGAGAGTTGATGGAGTTGCATGACGTTCAACTTCTAACTCGTTTCACGAGCGATTTAAATTCACCTGAGAGACTTCCCAAAGCAGAGAATTTGTCTTAATTGTACTGCTTAAATTAGCTGGAAACCAGTTCAGCAGAGATAAGATTTTGTTTGTTACTTGCGTTCTGCTTGGTTTCCTGGATGTCTGCTGAGGGAACCCTGTTGCTGATTGGTCGCTGAGGTGACGTCGGAATGACGTCCTTGGGAAAAGCCCTCCGGAGTTTGGTTGGCTTCTTTATGACGCGGAGGCTTCAGCAGTTTTGCTACAGTCTGAGTTTGCATTAAGTTCTTTGAAGATTGTGTTTCTCTGAAGTGTTTGAGTTCTTAGATGGTCTCGCTTGTGCAATGTTACGGCGTGGGGCGCTTTGTCGCGCTCACCAAGGTGAAAGCCAAAGTTCTTTACAGTGAGAGAGCGAGCCCCGAGCAAGAGCGTTGCGTCCATTTTACGCAGGCTGACCTTTGGTCCGCCCCACGACGCGATCTTCCAATCGGACGCTGTTGCAGGGCTTAGCCACGCCCTGTGTGGTTCTTTTTTTTCATGCACAAGTCACATGCTCCGTGGGGCGTATTTCTGGAAGTTTTAAATACCTTCTGATAAAAGTATTATCACCAGAGAATGATACATAATATAAAAGTTTCACTAACACCAATGTTCGGCGAATAAGACAAGCTTTCACCCGATATTAAACTTCACATCTTTTACACGCATATTAAATGCTTTGTCTGCTAAAAAGAGTTATAAGGCAAATATTAAAAAGATCATAGATTCCAATAAACACATCACACATACGTATATATATACGGCATAACACATGCAGTGGATACATTTTCACTACTTTTTAAACGATTTATCTTTTACAATCGTCATGCAAGGTTCTGTTTCTTTTGTTGTAACATAAGGACGCGGGTCCGTTGGGGTTTCAGGCAGGGCAGGAAGTAGGTGGTCACAAGACATGTGACAGTCATGCATTGATATCCCGTGCTTGCTGGCCCGAGGGCGTGATTAACATAGCCGCTTCCTGTGCATACATATAATAGTTCTTTTCATTGGATCATGAGGCATCACGCGGTATTTTCAGTCCTCATACAAAAGATCTTTGTTGTCTCTTGATTGAATTAATTCGAACCTCATGATGGCTGATAGTGGCATATCGGGGTCTGTTCATGATAGAACCCATGCCACACGCACTCATGCAACTCCATACCATCAGAGATGCAGGCTTCTGAACTGAGCGCTGATAACAACTTGGGTTGTCCTTGTCCTCTTTAGTCCGGATGACATGGCGTCCCAGTTTTCCAAAAAGAACTTCAAATTTTGATTTGTCTGACCACAGAACAGTTTTCCACTTTGCCACAGTCCATTTTAAATGAGCCTTGGCCCAGAGAAAACGCCTGCGCTTCTGGATCATGTTTAGATATGGCTTCTTTTTTGACCTATAGAGTTTTAGCCGGCAACGGCGAATGGCACGGTGGATTGTGTTCACCGACAATGTTTTCTGGCAGTATTCCTGAGCCCATGTTGTGATTTCCATTACAGTAGCGTTCCTGTATGTGATGCAGTGCCGTCTGAGGGCCCGAAGATCATGGGCATCCAGTATGGTTTTCCGGCCTTTACCCTTACGCACAGAGATTGTTCCAGATTCTCTGAATCTTTGGATGATATTATGCACTGTAGATGATGATGATAACTTCAAACTCTTTGCAATTTTTCTCTGAGAAACTCCTTTCTGATATTGCTCCACTATTTTTCACGCAGCATTGTGGGAATTGGTGATCCTCTGCCCATCTTGACTTCTGAGAGACACTGCCACTCTGAGAGGCTCTTTTTATACCCAATCATTTTCCGGCCTCTTATTGCTACCTGTCCCAACTTTTTTGGAATGTGTAGCTCTCATGAAATCCAAAATGAGCCAATATTTGGCATGACATTTCAAAATGTCTCACTTTCAACATTTGATATGTGATCTATATTCTATTGTGACTAAAATATAAATTTCTGAGATTTGTAAATAATTCCATTCCTTTTTTACTTACAATTTGTACAGTGTCCCAACTTTTTTGGAATTGGGTTTGTAGTTATTTTCAGTTCAGTTCTTCGAAACAACTTTGCATTTACATCATACAGCCAGCACACTTTTGGATATTAAACTTAGCTGCTTAAGCAGCACGGTGGACACAACATTAGACCTCCATCTGCTACCTCCTGAGTTACTCCGGACCGAGTGAGTCAGTCAGTCTCACAAGAAGTGCTCCTCAACAGTGCCGCAAGCGTAAACAGATGGGGTAAGCGGAGCGGCCTGCGGGCTAGGCTAAAGCTCAACCCACATCGCCCAGCGCAACCTAGTATCTTCCTAGCTAACGTAAGGTCCCTGACAAATAAGATTGACGAACTAAGACTGGATCACTCAGTGAATGTTTTTGGAGTACAGCATTATGGTTCTCACAGAAACTTGGCTCAATAGCACAGTTCCAAACAGCACAAATGAGCTAAAAGGGTGCTACGTCTACAGAGCTGACAGAATGGCTGTGGACTCCGGTAAAAGCAAAGGTGGGGCCACTTGCATCTATGTAAACAGAGCTTGGTGCACCAATTCTGTTATTACTAAATCCCACTGTTCTGCTGATCTTGAAAACCTCTTTATCAAGTGCAGACCATTTTATCTGCCCTGTGAATTCTCATCTACCATAATCCTTGCAGAGTATGTACCCCCGGATGCTAATGCTAAACTAGCTATGAAAGAACTCTCTTCTGCTGTTAGTAAGTTGCAGACAGAGCATCCAGACGGAGCTTTTATCTTAGCTGGTGTTTTCAATCATGCCAATTTGAGGACAGACTCCCCACATTTTATCAAAGTATTTTTTTGCCATACAAAAGAAGACAACACTCTTGATCATGTTTATACAAACATCCCCGATGTATACAAAGCAACTCCCCTCCCACATGTTGGACATTCTGACCACTTATCCCTGTTTCTACTCCCCAATTACACTCCCATCATTAACGAGGACTGTAAAAGTGTGGCTAGAGGAAGCAGGCTCTTTATTACAACGTGAGTTTCAGAACACAGACTGGTATGTGTTTGCTCATCTGGCCACACTGGAATCACACACAGACATTAATATCTACACCAGCTGTGTTCTACACCACATCAACAGGTGTGTCGATAAAGTCAGAAACCTTGGATGAACAAGGTTCCAAGGTCCATAAAAGCATGTGACACAGCTTTCAAATCTGGTGACCGGGAAGCCTACAGTTTATTCAGGGCCAATCTGAAGAGGGGAATTAAAGCTGCTAAACAAGATGAACTGAACATCTTTTATGCTTTTATGCTTGCTTCAATCACCCAACAAAGCTGAGCACCCACCTGTCGACCTGCTGCTCACACTCTCCACCAGTGATGTGTGCTCCATCCTGAGCAGGGTGAAGGCATATAAAGCTACTGGCCCTGATGGCATTCCTAGCTGAGTGCTCAGGGCCTGTGCAGTACAGCTGACTGATGCCTTTTACTAACATTTTCAACCTCTCCCTGGCCCAGGCCATTGTCCCTACTTCCTTCAAAACAACCACCATTGTGCCAATACCAAAATATGGTGCTGCAGTGGCCCTTAATTGCTTCTGCCCTGTCGCTCTCACGCCAATCATAGCAAAATGTTTGAAAGGCTGGTACTCTCCCATCTGAAAATGTGCCTGTCCCCAACACAGGACCCATTTCAGATCACATACAGGTGCATCTCAATAAATTAGAATGTCGTGGAAAAGTTCATTTATTTCAGTAATTCAACTCAAATTGTGAAACTCGTGTATTAAATAAATGTAATGCACACAGACTGAAGTAGTTTAAGACTTTGGTTCTTTTATTTGTGATGATTGTGGCTCACATTTAACAAAAACCCACCAATTTACTATCTCAACAAATTAGAATTAGATTCTCTATGGGGTTCAGGTCTGGTGAGTTTGCTGGCCAGTCAAGCACACCAACACCATGGTCATTTAACCAACTTTTGGCAGTGTGGACAGGTGCCAAATCCTGGTGGAAAATGAAATCAGCATCTTCAAAAAAACTGGTCAGCAGAAGGAAGCATGAAGTGCTCCAAAATTTCTTGGTAAACGAGTGCAGTGACATTGGTTTTCATAAAACACAATGGACCAACACCAGCAGATGACATTGCACCCCAAATCATCACAGACTGTGGAAACTTAACACTGGACTTCAAGCAACTTGTGCTATGAGCTTCTCCACCCTTCCTCTAGACTCTAGGACCTTGGTTTCCAAATGAAATACAAAACTTGCTCTCATCTGAAAAGAGGACTTTGGACCACTGGGCAACAGTCCAGTTCTTCTTCTCCTTAGCCCAGGTAAGACACCTCTGATGTTGTCTGTGGTTCAGGAGTGGCTTAACAAGAGGAATATGACAACTGTAGCCAAATTCCTTGACATGTCTGTGTGTGGTGGCTCTTGATGCCTTGACCCCAGCCTCAGTCCATTCCTTGTGAAGTTCACTCAAATTCTTGAATTGATTTTGCTTGACAATCCTCATAAGGCTGTGGTTCTCTCGGTTGGTTGTGCATCTTTTTCTTTCACACTTTTTCCTTCCACTCAACTTTGTGTTAACATGCTTGGATACAGCACTCTGTGAACAGCCAGCTTCTTTGGCAATTAATGTTTGTGGCTTACCCTCCTTGTGAAGGGTGTCAATGATTGTCTTCTGGACAACTGTCAGATCAGCAGTCTTCCCCATGATTGTGTAGCCTAGTGAACCAAACTGAGAGACCATTTTGAAGGCTCAGGAAACCCGAGCTTCGCTAGAGGGCACTCCATCCCAGACTCCATCCCAGACTTCTGCCACTCCATCAAAGACTTCATTTCATCAACACTCACTATTTGCACCTGTGTCTCATTTACCCTGTCTGCTCACCCTACCTAATTCTGGTTTAGTTTGTTGTTCTTCGTGAAATCTTGTAAGTGTTACACTGCATCTGGGAGAATTTCTCCTGTTTATATGTATCTTGGTTCTTGGACTCTTTGCCTGTGTTCTCTACCTTGTTGTTTAGTCAGACTGATTGCCTGTGTGTTGACCCTTGCCTGCTGTCTGATTTAGATTCTGGACTTTCCTAATAAACACTGCATTTGGATCCTCACTCAGTCTCGGAGCAGTTCCGTAACAGAAGACTTCGCTGATAATGGATCCAGCAGTAAAGATGATGTTTCTCCGCCAAGGTACACGTTCCATTGAGGATTATGTTGTGGATTTTCTTGAACTGGCACACGTGACTCATTTAGATGAAATAAGTGTCATGATATTTTTTCAAGAGGGCCTATCTGAACCTCTCAGTTCAAAGCAGAACTATATGACCCTAACTGGACACTGGAATATTATATTGATGTTGCATTACAGCTGAGTGGCTCTCCTTTTACCATGGGAATTGTAGAGGAGGAGAATGATTCTCCCATAGTAATCTCCACTCCTGAGCCTTGTCACAAAATGGCCGCCAACCCAGAAACTATTCCTCTAGACTCAGTGCTCCCTGTAATGGGGGTCGCTATTGTTGGATTACAAATGTAAGAATCTGTTTAAAATATGCTGATACTATATTCTGACATAGCATCACATGAAAAACTAAGGTGAAGTACATTGTATTTAGCATTTAAGGTAAATTACATCAGACAAATTATTATCTTAAACAAAGTGTAGCGAGAGGTTCCTGTCTGTTCCAGTTACTCTTATTGTTAGTCAAATTAACAAAATTACTGAGAAAATCACCTTTTGTTTGTAATGGCTCTTGGTGCCTCCGCCCCAGTCTTTGAGTAGTTATGCTGATTGGATTAGCACCTATGCATTTGAATGACACTGTTATGCTGATGAGATCAGGGCTGGAGAAATTCCGGTAACGGGCTGATTCCTGTATTGCATTTGCATGCTTTGTTTAGATTGTCGCCACCTCTACTGAATGAATCCCGCCCCCTTAAAATGTATATAAACTCTACTGTGCTGAGCTATAGTCAGACTTGGATAACTGTAGCGACGCACCGCGAGTCCTCAATAAAGAGTGACTTCTGTATGAAAGATATCCCAACATCTCCTGGTTTCTGCTTCGACGAGGAAAAAGTTTCCTACACTATCCTGTGCATTTGGGCTACTCACTGCTCAATTACTCCTCCTGAGACAGCTCCAGCTCCCCCAGAAGTGGCAATTTGGCAATGTGGCATTGGCTGCAGAACCTCCAGAGGTGGTGGCATTTGCTGCAGAACTTCCAGAGGTGGCGCCAGTCACTGCCGAACCTCCCAAAGCGGCAGCGCCCATTTCAGCTCTTCTCAAGGTGTTGGCTTGTGCTGCAGAACCTCCAGAGGCAGCAGCGTCTGCCTTTGAACTTTTAGCCTGTCCTGTCACGGCCAAGGAGGCCATCTGTGAACAGTCTGTCTGTCCAGCCACGGCCCAGGAGGCTGTTTATGAACTCTGTCTGTCTAGCCACGGCCAAGGAGGCCGTATGTGAACTCTCTGTCTGTCCAGCCACGGCCAAGGAGGCCGTTTGTGAACTCTCTACCTCTCCTGTCATGGCTATGGAGGCCGTATGTGAACGCTCTGCCTGTTCTATTCTGCCAATGGAGGCCGTATGTGAACTCTCTGCATGTCCTGTCATGGCTATGGAGGCAGTTTCAAAACTATTTACCTGCTCTGCTACGCTGAATGAGCATTGTTATGAACTTGTCCAACCAAACCTCCCTCTCCCTTCTCCTCTACCTGTCATGCTGTTTGTTCTGTCTCCACTTTTGTCTGTCTGTTCCTCAGGTCATCCTTTAAGGGTGGTGAATGGTCAGGATTCGCCTCGGGCCAGCCAGCCTCCAGCTACACCAGGATTGGAGGATCCCAGATCTCCGTCTCCGGCCTTCGAGACATGGATTCCACTTCGGTCCGTTGACCCTTTGGTGTCGTCTTGGCTCAAAGCTCCCTCATCTCCACTGAGGCCCATCAGTCCACCGGCTCCACCGGGCTTCCTCATTCCTCCGGCTCCACCTTGGTCATTCGTCGACCCGCCTTCGCCTCAGTACTACACTCCTCTGGCTTCACCTCGTCCGTTGGGCTCCTCTCTCCCTCCGGCTCTGCCTTGGTCCTCGGTCGCTCCGGCTCCACTGCGGCCTTCCGGATCCCCACCTGCGCCTAGGTCGCCAGAGCCGTCGGCTCCACCATAGCCCTCCGATCCCTCAGTGTCACCCCGGCCCTTCGGCTCTGTCTCTGCCTTGGGCTCCCCTTCCACCGGCTCCATCTCCGTCAGTCGGACCCCTGATACCTCCAGTGTCACCGTCATGGTTCCTCCCTCCGTCAGCTCCACCATGGACTGATAGTGGAGCGTCTGGAAGCCGCTACTTAAGGGGGGGGCCCTGTCATGATCTCTAGCTGGAGTGCCCGTGAGCTTCACTCCATCAAAGACTTCATTTCCCATAATCCTTTGCCCGGACTCATCAACACTCACTATTTGCACCTGTGTCTCATTTACCCTGTCTGCTCACCCTACATAAGTCTGGTTTAGTTTGTCATTCTTTGCGAAGTCTTGTAAGTGTTACACTGCATTTCTCCTGTTTATATGTTTCTTGGTTCTTGGACTCTTTGCCTGTGTTCTCTGCCTTGTTGTTTAGTCAGACTGATTGCCTGTGTTTTGACCTTGCCTGCTGTCTAATTTTGATTCTGGACTTTCCTAATAAACACTGCATTTGGATCCTCACTCAGTCTCGGAGCAGTTCCGTAATAGGTGTGACTAGTTTCAAATTCCTGGGTGTCCATATCTCTGAGGATCTTTCCTGGACCCTCAACACCACCACTCATCAACAGCACCTTTACTTCCTTAGGAAGCTAAGGAAAGCTCACCTGTCCCCCCACATCCTGCTAAACTTTTATCAATGCACAGTTGGAAACATTTTAACAAATTGCATTACAGTGTGGTATGACAACTGCACTGTCTCAGACCAGAAGGCCCTCCAATAGGTTGTTAAAGTGGCCCATCACATCACTGGTGATCAGCTACCCTCCATCCCAGTGTTGGGGAGTAACTAGCTACAAGTAGCGATGCTTCTAACGTAACTACATTTTTCAGTAGCTTTACAGTAGCGACTCTACTTTTAAAACAGTGTAGCTTTTCCTGTAGCTAACTACTTTTTCCAGCAAGTAGCTATGTAGCCCGACCAAATGCTACATTCCGTTTTGCGTTCAGATGAGCTACGAGCCTATAATGCATTGCACGCAGCGTCGTCTTCTGACTAGATCACAAACTACATTTGATCCATTTGATACCGCCATCTGTTGTAATATCAGGCATCGCGCGGCTTTACAGTCTTTCTACCGACAAGAGATCATCTGAAGATATTGCAAAGGATGTACAGGAGTGGATATTTCACAGGAATCAACTGTAATTTACGCAAAACAAAGATTAAAATGTGGTCTACGTCGAAGATTAAAGCACATACAGAGGTGAATAATAGCCTTTATAAACTGATTCATTTTTCTTTATTGCACTCTAGATCAAATGTCTATTTTACAATGATGAACGGTCATAATATAATCTGTCCCCCCATAGTTTTGTGATGAACACTAATCGTTATCGAAACAGAAAATAAAATTGCAATATAGTAGCGTATTATCATTTGGTAAAGGATGGTTGCGGCAGAATTTACTCAAAGCGCAGTGTTCACGCGCATAGCGGATGATTGACATCTCCATTCACAGTCAGTAAATATCACATGAGCTGTGAGTTTAACCTGCTTATTTTATGACTCCTCTGTATCCAGTTTAAGTTGCATACATTTTCAAATCACTCAAATCACTTTTTTCACTTTTTTTATTGTCACATCACCACAGCACATGTGCCTTGGTGAGTGAAATTCTTGGGAGCGTGCTCCAGACAGTGCAGAAACAATCACATATAGACACACTTACAGACTTATACAGATGACAGTGTGCCATATACATATACTCAGTACACACAGTGCACTATTAAACATGCTTACAGTTAGCAATACACATTATACACAAAATATGCAAAGGTGCAGAAGATTATACATGAACTGGATATGCAAATTGTCATGGGGGTGCATTGGATGGTATCCAGTGGTAGCAGATAGATTGTGTTAAGTGCAGTGTGTACGTATTGTCCAGTATTGAACTGTGTTGGAGTTAAAGTGCAGTGTGTGGCATACCGTATAGTGGAAGTATGCTCTAGGGTGTATTCGTTCTGACTGCTCATTAGTCTGATAGCCTGATGGTGAAAAAGCGTCTTCCTGAGGGCAGCAGGGAGAGCAGTCTGTGGGACGGGTGGCTGGAGTCACTGATGATCCTCCGGGCTTTCCTTATACACCGCCTGGTCTAGATGTCCTGGAGGGAGGGAAGCTCACCTCCAACAATGTGACGGGCAGTTCGTATGACCCTTTGCAGAGCTTTGCGTTTGCCAGCGGTGCTGTTTCCAAACCAGGCAGTGATGCAGCCAGTCAAGATGCTCTCCACAGTGCAGGTGTAGAATGTTCTGAGGATGATGGGGCTCATTCCAAACTTCCTCAGCCATCTCAGGAAGAAGAGGCGTGGATGTGGCTTCTTCAGCACTGCATCAGTGTGTGTAGACCATGTGAGATCCTCATTGATGTGAACGCTGAGGAACTTTAAGCTGTTTACCCGCTCCACAGGTGTCCTATCGATGGTGATGTGTGTGTGTGTGTGTTCTCTGCTCTGTCTCCTGAAATCCACCACCAGCTCCTTGGTCTTGTCGATGTTGAGTGAGAGATGGTTCTGCTGACACCATTTAAGCCGCCTTTCCACTATATCCAACAACGACAAGCGACAGACTGGAAGTCATTCATTTCCAATGGAGAGTAGTGCGGGATCTGCGTGGAGTTCCGATCATATGTGTATGCGGAAAATTCGGATCCGATTTAAGTTTTTTAATTTCTGCAGCTAGACAGTATGCGACCGGCCGGCCGGATGTGATGTATTCTATTAAAAACTATGAGTATAAGGTTAGAATTACCAATATTTTGTTCACTTTACCATTATTCTTTAAACACTATTTCTGTAAAATGGTGCTTTGAAATAATTATGGCAGAAATAATTATTTTATAATTATTAAATTATTATTTACAATGATTAGCCCCATAGAACCTACTATGTTTTTATTTTGGGGGTCATTTGTGAAGATACATTCATACATTGATCATTCAAATCATTAATTTTACCATGGTGAATATGCCGAGATAATGGTTGCTGCATGACCAGTTTGAAAGTACTGTGCGACTGCCACTAGGGGGAGAAATGCGACAGTCGTGTCCGAATGTCGTGTGCAGTGGAAAGGCGGCTTTAGTCAGGGAGCTCACCTCTTCTCTGAAGGCGTCTCATCGTTGTCAGTGATCAGGCCTATCACCGTTATGTCGTCAGCGAATTTGACGATAACGTTGGAGCTGTGTGTGGCTTCACAGTCATGTGTGTACAGGGAGTACAGGAGTGGGCTGAGGACACAGCCCTGAGGAGCACCTGTGTTGAGGGTCAGCGGGGATGAAGTATTGTTGCCCATTCTAATCACCTGACTTCTGCCTGTAAGGAAGTCCAGGATCCAACTCCACAGAGGTCTGTTTAGTCCCAGAGTCTGGAGCTTCGCAACAAGTGTGGCAGGCACTATGATATTTATTTTGTACAACATTTGCAACTGCTTTTTATCACTTAATTAGAAGCACCACAAATTAAAATTGTCATGTTATAGGGACTACTGAACAGACATTTAGAAGTTGATTTTAAAATGCAAAGTATTTCAAATTAAAATTAAAATAAAGCTCTGTAAACACTTGCATTTTTACAACACTATAATTGTGTCCCATCAGGTAATGAAAAGTTCGACACACACTTGTGGTCTTCACACCCACTTGAAGACTTCGGCCAAATACAGGAAATACGTAATTTAAGTAATCAAGTGGTCAAGTGCAAAGACTGCAAGTGTGGGTATTTGAACAAAGCCTTATACTCGACGCGTCCGCAAGTTCGCTTAGGTGCGCGCGGCAAATATGACGTCATCGCGGTGTTGGCAGAAGTTTGCTTTGAGTGCACGCGACGTCGTTTCGCGTGGCGGTGTGTGCGACATTTTTTGTAACTTTCCGCGCAGCTCCGCTTCCGAAGATGCAAGAGTTCAAAGCGACTCTAGCCGAACGTGCACGTCTGTGCCAGCATTTGTGTGAAACAGAAGCAGTTTGATGTTAAGTGCAGTCACACACACGTTGCAGCCGCACTCAGACATTCAGGAACAAACTTTTTAGTGCTGCCCCGCAGTTTTATCAACTAAATAGCTTAATCGCTCGAGAGCTACATTATCTTTCTCAACAAGGAGCTGGTAACATCATTGTTTCTAAAGGAATTAAAGCCATAGCTTCACTGTTAATAGAGAAACGTGGCAAAACGGTGGTAATTCATACATGCATAGCCTCTCTCTCTCTCTCTGTGTGTCGTAAATGAACAGCTGATGAATTACACTTTTCTGAGAATAGAATATTGAAGTCGAGATCGGTAACCGCTGTTTTCAGAAAGCAAGCGCGTTTATCCACAGTGGAGAGAGCGCGTGTGCACATGGTTGCCAGGTTGAAAAAGATAAGTAACGCACTTAGCAGATATTTTCGTATTGCGCAAGTGTAAAGCTTTGTTTCGGTGATTACGTCTCTTTATATCAGGCAACTCAGTTGTGTTCCTCTGCGGCCAGATTAAACCTTGTTGTAGCCTATATATGCTCTATTCATTATTTTTTAGAAACCTCGCAATTTTCTGCTCAATTTTAAACGTTGTAAAATTTTAAACAAATTAAGCGTGGTCCACTGCTGCACACGTGCCACAATATCGATACAGGGCCAGCTGTATCAATGCTCATATCGTCAAATCTCTGTGACGATACATCATCGTATCGATATTTTGAACACAGCACTAGT